>NC_138549.1:71662246-71779746 GCF_964273705.1 Natrix helvetica | reverse complement strand
CAACATGTTACCACCTAATAGCAAATGTCACCTCTGTAATGAGAAAGATGACACAGTCAACCACTTGATCAGCAGGTGCAGCAAAATTTCACAAATTGACTACCTACAACGCCATGACCGTGTTGCTAAGATTATTCACTGAATATGGTCTGGATTGATTACAAAAAGGCATTTGACTCATTGCCACATAGTTGGATCATAAAATGCTTAGAAACAACTGGCATTAGCAAAAATATTACATCCTTTACTGAAAAGGCGATGAAACAGTGGAGAACCGAGTTGGCAGTAGGGAATGAGAACTACGGAATGGTTAATATCAAGCGAGGAATTTTCCAGGGTGATTCACTTTCACCTCTTCTCTTCATCATCGCAATGATCCCACTATCAGTAAACTTAAAAAAAATGAAATTAGGCTACCAAACAGCCAAAGAAGCCGAAAAAATTTGCATTTATTATATATGGATGATTTGAAACTCTATGGAAAGTCAGAAATAGAAATCCAATCATTGACAAACACAGTCCGAGTATTCAGCACCGATATTTCAATGCAGTTTGGCATGGAAAAATTTGCCACTGTATCCATAAAAAAGGGGCAAAATCACTACATATGAGGGAATTGAAATGCCCAATGGCCAACTAATTAAATGCAACAAAAATGAAGCCTACAAATACTTAGGCATTCTGCAGTTGGATAACATCAAGCATGGAGAAGTAAAAACTATTGTCAGGGGAGAGTACACCAACAGAGTTAGGAAAATTTTGAAATTTAAATTGAATGGTGGAATAAACACCTGGGCAATACCAGTTATAAGATACACAGCTGGTATAGTTAACTGGACACAAGCTGATTTGGACATTTTGGACCGAAAAACCAGGAAACTAATGACAATGCACTACAGTTTACATCCACATGGTGATATTGATAGACTATACCTACCCCGAAAATCAGGTGGCAGAGGATTATTACAAGTGAAGCAAATAGTTGAAGAAGAAAAACATGCACTGGCTGATTATTTAAAAGAAAGTCAAGAACATCTATTAATCGAAGTAAAGAACAAAAATCTATTGAAGGTCCAACAGACGAAACAAGAATACAGAAAATATGTGATAAAATTAAGAATGGAGAGTTGGCAGAACAAAGCATTGCATGGCCAATTTCTGGAAAACATAAAAGATAAAGTGGACAGTGAAAAAACTTGGTTATGGTTAACAGCAGGTACATTAAAGAAAGAAACAGAGTCACTAATCCTGGCTGCGCAAGAACAAGCTATCCGCACAAATGCCATTAAGGCCAAAATCGAAAAATCCTCTGATGATGCCAAATGTAGACTTTGCAAAGAGGCTGATGAAACTGTTGACCACATACTCAGCTGCTGTAAAAAATCGCGCAGACTGACTATAAAATGCGGCACAATTCAGTGGCACAAATGATCCACTGGAATTTGTGCAAAAATTATAATATTTAAACAGCAACAAACTGGTGGGAACCTAAGCCTGAAAAAGTCGTCGAGGGTCAGATGGTCAAGATCTTGTGGGATTTTCGCATACAAACGGATAAAATACTGGCGCATAATACACCAGACATCACACTGGTTGAGAAAAATAAGGTTACAATCATAGACATCGCAATACCAGGTGATAGCAGGGTCGCCGAGAAGGAATATGAAAAAATCACGAAATACCAGGACTTAAAAATCAAAATTCAACGATTATGGCACAAACCAGCAGTGGTAATTCCAGTGGTAATCGGCACACTGGGTGCTATTCCAAAAGCACTGGAATTACATTTAAAACAGTTAAAAATTGACAAAATCACCATCAGTCAAATGCAAAAAGCTGCACTACTTGGATCCGCACACATATTACGAAAATACGTTACGACGTCCTAGGCCCCTGGGTGAGTCCCGACTAGTAATTAATGCCAAATCCAGCGAAACAACTGGCCGCTGTGATACAATTCTGTTGATGCAATAGTAATAATAATAATAATAATAATAATAATAATAATAATAATAATAATAATAATAATAATAACAACAATAATAATAATAATAATAATAATAATAATAATAATAATAATAATAATAATAATAATAATAATAGAAAAACGAACTTGAATATGGTCTGGATTGATTATAAAAAAGCATTCGACTCATTGCCACATAGTTGGATCATAAAATGCTTAGAAACAACTGGCATTAGTAAAAATATTACATCCTTCACTGAAAAGGCGATGAAACAATGGAGAACTGAGTTGGCAGTAGGGAATGAGAACTATGGAATGGTTAATATCAAGCGAGGAATTTTCCAGGGTGATTCACTTTCACCTCTTCTCTTCATCATCGCGATGATTCCACTATCAGTAATCTTTAAAAAAATGAAATTAGGCTACCAAACAGCCAAAGAAGCTGAAAAAATTTCACATTTATTATATATGGATGATTTGAAACTCTATGGAAAGTCAGAAATAGAAATCCAATCACTGACAAACACAGTCCGAGTATTCAGCACCGATATTTCAATGCAGTTTGGCATGGAAAAATGTGCCACTGTATCCATAAAAAGGGGCAAAATCACTGCATGTGAGGGAATTGAAATGCCCAAAGGCCAACTAATTAAATGCAACGAAAATGAAGCCTACAAATACTTAGGCATTTTGCAGTTGGATAACATCAAACATGGAGAAGTAAAAACTATTGTCAGGAGAGAGTACACCAACAGAGTTAGGAAAATTTTGAAATCTAAATTAAATGGTGGAAATACAATCAAGGCCATAAATACCTGGGCAATACCAGTTATAAGATACACAGCTGGTATAGTTAACTGGACACAAGCTGATTTGGACATTTTGGACCGAAAAACCAGGAAACTAATGACAATGCACTACAGTTTACATCCACGTGGTGACACTGATAGAAAATCAGTTGGCAGAGGATTATTACAAGTGAAGCAAATAGTTGAAGAAGAAAAACATGCACTAGTTGATTATTTAAAAGAAAGTCAAGAACATCTATTAATCGAAGTAAAGAACAGAAATCTACTGAAGGCCCAACAGACGAAACAAGAATACAGAAAAGATGTGATAAAATCAAGAATGGAGAGTTGGCAGAACAAAGCCTTACATGGTCAATTTCTGGAAAAAATAAAAGATAAAGTGGACAGTGAAAAAACTTGGTTATGGTTAACAACAGGTACATTAAAGAAAGAAACAGAGTCACTAATCCTGGCTGCGCAAGAGCAAGCTATCCGAACAAATGCCATTAAGGCCAAAATCAAAAAATCCTCTGATGATGCCAAATGCAGACTCTGCAAAGAAGTTGATGAAACTGTTGACCACATACTCAGCTGCTGCAAAATAAATCGTGCAGACTGATTATAAATTGCGGCACAATTCAGTAGCACAAATGATCCACTGGAATTTGTGCCAAAATTATAATATTAAAACAACAACAAACTGGTGGGAACATAAGCCTGAAAAAGTCACCGAAAATCAGATGGTCAAGATCCTGTGGGATTTTCGTATACAAACAGACAAAATACTAGCGCATAACACACCAGACATCACACTGGTTGAGAAAAAGAAGGTTACAATCATAGACATCGCAATACCAGGTGACAGCAGGGTTGAGGAGAAGGAACATGAAAAAGTCGCGAAATACCAGGACTTAAAAATTGAAATCCAACGATTTTGGCACAAACCAGCAGTGGTAATTCCAGTGGTAATCGGCACACTGGGTGCTATTCCAAAAGCACTGGAATTACATTTAAAACAGTTAAAACTTGACAAAATCACCATCAGTCAAATGCAAAAAGCTGCACTGCTTTGATCTGCACATATATTACGAAAATACGTTACGACGTCCTAGGCCCCTGGGTGGGGCCCGACTAGTAATCAATGCCAAATCCGGCGAATCAACTGGCCGCTGTGATACAATCGTATAATAATAATAATAATAATAATAATAATAATAATAATAATAATAATAATAATAATAATAATAATAATAATAATAATAATACAATATAAGGGTGGTTTTTAAAAAATATTTGGACAAAACGAAGCCCAGCGTCCAAATCACATTCAATGTTACCATGCACAACTGGGCTGAAAGTTAACCACAAAACAGTGGTTGACTTTACATTGTTCTGACTAATATTTAAAATATAGACATTGTAATATGTAAAATTCAGACATTGATTTTGTATAGTATTCTCAGCTATTTTATTCTAATACATAGGAAAGATTGTTCCTGTTTGTCAATATATGACTGAAAGCTGCAGAAAGCTGCAAAGATCAAAATAAGGTACAACATTCTATTTCATTAAGTCAATGATACCTAATGAATTGCACACAGATTTGAATCAAAACAAAAGCTTAAACAGTTTTGCAATCATACAACCTGCAATCCTCAAAGTCAAAAACAACCCTAACTGGGTTGTTTAAGGTTAGGGTATTCAAAATTTTATTTGTTAGCTGTCTGAAAATTCTGGCTTTCTAACAAGTAACTTTCAAGGAGGAAAAAGCCAGGAATAAACTTAGAAGTAATTTATTGTTGTAACAGTAATAGTAACAAAATATAACATAGAATAATATGAGATTTAAACTATAGTATGTAAAAACAACAAAAATGCCAGTTAGGAAGTTATTAGCTAATAAATTCTATAAGTAATATAGGTCTAGTCCTAAAATAAGGTGACCAACTTTTTTACAATGAAAAGGAGGACAAATAAATTTGAAAAAATATATCGTAAATAAAAGAAATATTTTATTCATTGCAACAATAATGCACTAAAATATGATATATGCATAATAAAAACATTTGCAACATTTTATATTGTAATTATGCTTACATGCCTGTTAATTATTATTTAAATGAGTACTTTTCCATTGAATTAATATTTTTTGTCAATGTGTCATCTTCTAACAATATATTGGAAATATCTGAACAAGAAATATCCTTCATATTGAATTTTACGGCAAGTGCTGCAGCTAGAGTATCAACATTCACTCTCGATTTCTCACTTGTCGAAAAATCATTGGCAATTGAAAAAAAAACTCTTTCAACTGCTGCATTAGTTCCAGGGCAGCACAACGTAAATTGAACAAGTATAAATAAATGTTCACATGGAATGTGTTCATTTTTGAAATGGCTGAAAATATCCACCCATCTTTTATCAATTTCAACATGTTGATTTTCCCATTGAATTAATTTTTCAGAATTTAAATATACATTTAGTCTTCTAATTTCTTCAAAGAGACAATTGTCATCTATTTTAATGTCTAGCATTTCTTTAGATAAAAATTCAACACAAGATTCAATATCTGTTCAATATACTTGCGATGAAGTAAAAAAAACACCATTAAAAACTGTTTAATAAAATACGTCACATAACGCGCAACAGATTAGCCTTCAAATATCAAAAAGGAGGACATGTAGGAGGACACTTTTTGAGGGAGGACAGAACTTACAAAAGAAGGACTGTCCTCCCTAAAGGAGGACGGTTGGTCACCTTACCTAAAACTACTCTTTTGTCCTATATCTGACAGAAAGAGAATCTTTCCTAATATTTTTTTTAATGATAATTAATCTGTTAATATAAGAAATGAAGGCACTTAGGAAACAAATTTGCTTCTGAACCTTTGATTTTTTTTTCAATTGTTTCACCCAGGTGCTTTTTTTTCCCCATTTAATTTTATTGTTTCATAGACAGGGAAGCATAAGACATAACATTGAAGATGATTTCTTGTCCCTCACCGTTAGGGCAGAAATGGTGCACTATAGAGAGCTTACAAACTTTGCTTTCAAGATAGTCTGATGGTATCATGAACAACTACAGTAAAAACTATTAATGTTTTCCTTAAAGAAACCCTAGTGACATTGGCTAAGTTATATTGTATTTTGTGTTAAGTTTGTATATCTAGGGTGAACAGACATCCTGGGTTTGGGGAGAAGCATTCAGTATGAAAAGTCCTCCATTTTTAGGAGAACATCCAACGGGTTGACCAACAATAGCAGTATGAGTAGCAGAATGGTTACATCAGCTACCAAGTGAAAAATAATTTTGATGTTTCTCATTAATTGTGTTTGTATGAATATTTGAGTGGCTGGAATGCAAATTTGATTGAATACCAAATGTCAGTAAAACAACTCTATCTTAGGTGCCATCCAGTGAATATCTGGCTGTTTGTAGCTTAAATATGGACATCTTAATCTGAATATTTGATTAGAGTTTACCTGGTAGGAATCAATAGCAATGGAAATGGCTTTAGCCTGTTTTGAGAAGGCTGGGATTTTTTTTTCATTCATTAAGTTTTAGGTGGAATAGGAGACATGCATAAAAGAAAAAAAAATCTACTCTGTTCTCTATTCCAAACTGATAGGTAAAGAAATCTATTACTTGGCAGTCATGCATTAATTTGGTTTGATGTGGAAATAATTTCACAAACAGCATAAAAGCACAATAAGGAAGACAATATATCTGAAATGATTGAAGATATGTTCATTATGAAGAAGGCTTTTCAAACATTAACTTGCAGCACAATGAACAGTATTCAGAACTGAAATTAGAGCTGTTGAAAATGATCTTTCTACCTTTCTGACAGTGAATGTATTTCACAAATTGTTTCTGAAACAGGGATAACTTGCAGAAAATTTGATCGTTTGAAAGGAATATGATATTCAGAGCCAAGAGCTCGATAAAGTATAATTCACATTTGATTATTCGTTTGAAAATTAGTATCTATTTTAGATCACATTGTATACAGTGGGCGTAGAAGAGTTGGAAACTCACAAAAGTCTCAATGAAATGTCAAAATAAACTTTTAGACTAACCAAGAATTAAAGGTCCATATCAAATTGGCAAACTGTTCTACTCCAGAATGAGAAGGTTTAATGCTTGAACCTTGGCCAGTACTTTAATAGAATGACCTAGTCTTGGGGGATGATAAACATGCCCACAGTGGTGTGTAATAGGTTGTGATTTCATGTGTGTAATTAGTTAAAAGTTGTGTCAACGGGGGAAGGAAGAGCAAATGAATACAAATTAGACTGGGAAGCAATTACAAAGACAGTGATTTCTGGTTTACATTATTTACCAAATTATGTTTTATAGAAAATTGTTTAACAACCTGAGAGACAAAAGAAAATCCAAAACAGATTACAATGAATAAGAATTGGAATACAGCATGTTCTTTCAAATCCTCCTAAGAATTCAATATATGTTAATATTAGATCTATTCAGCATATCCTGCCATTTCAATTTGTTTAATGTGAATATAACTGAATCTGCTCATCTTATCATATATCTGCACTATTTTCCAAGCTTGACAGTTTGTTTTTCTAGTTGCTGCTTGACACTGTGTACTTCTTCTCTCTTTTTAGTTATTCATTTGGTTTTAGTTAGTCGATATATCTTTTAATCCTTTGTCTAATTAGAAAGCTAACGGTCAATGTGTGCACTTCAGTCAAAGCAAATATGTATTAATATAGCCAGGTTTTATTTGAGTAAATTACTGATGTAAAAAGGAGAACACACTATTACTTTAAATCTCAATAAATCTGGGAAATCTGGTGTTTCTTCTAACTATCTCCAGACATCTTCATCATGCAGATCCAAGAGCTTAGTAAAAATTCACATTGGTTTTAATTGGATCTTTTTAATAAACTGCATTTCTCTCTGTGTGTGAGAGGGGGAATAGTGATATTGGGAAAGAAAAGATAAACATAGCATGTGTGTGTGTGTGTGTGTGTGTGTGTGTGTGTTTGTGTCTTTTTCCCCAATAATACAGATGTTTATGTATAAAGTATTTTTTTTTAATTTTTATCCTGCATTTATTACTTTATAAAGTAGTGATCTCCTTCCTCCTTCTATTTTCCCCACAATAACTGTGAGGTGGTTTGGGCTGAGAGAGAGTGATTGATTCAAAGTCACTGGCTGTGATATTTTAAATTCTTGATCAATGGAATATTTTTCAGGGATACAAATATTCTAAAAGAGAACTTTGGAACAGTTATCTGAAATAATGAGAAAGATACTCAGACAAATAGCAAGGAGACAAAATTGGCAGCTGTTAATAGGATACTGGGCTTTTCTTTGATGTCTTACAATTGCCTTTCATTATATTTCCATACATATTTATCTTTGATGTCCATCACTAGATTTATATGCCATGTTACATGGATTTCATTTGAAGCTCATTTTGTAAAATTTCTTTTCCTCTTTTTTTAAATTTAAAAAAAAAACTGATTTTACTTCACTCGTTTGCATATATCCTATTGTATTTATTTCTTCTCATAAAACTAAGCCTATTGATGTGTTAGTCTTTTATTGTGAAGCTGTATTTTATCCCTAATCTCAAGATTTATTTAGCTGCCTTTAACATAACTAATGGTCGTGTGAACTTTCCAAATTATGATGCCCAAATTTGTATTATTCTGTATGGAAACTGTTGGATCTGCATTTACTCTACCACACTTTGTGCTCTTGCTCCTAGGAAGAATAAGCATGACCAAGATTAAGGTGCATATTAGGAAAAAAAACCTAACCTTTTTTTAGTTCATCCCAGATCATTGCTCTAATGCACAATAGTTTATCACAATTGGTCATAGCAAGTTAGCCCTGTTTCTTCATGGAATGTGTCCATAACTGAAGAATAGTAATTTGGAGTTCTGTGAGTGGACCAACATAGATAGTAGTGTGTTCTGACACCCCCCCCCCCTCTTTGTACACCAAAGCACTCCAAGACAAGAATACTGCTAGACAATTTATTCACAGTAAATTGACACATTGACTAGACCTTGGCAGCAATCCAGACTTCCAAGATAAGAAACAGACACGAGAGCTTCTCCAGCGTTGGTAATTAAGTTGAATCCTTCAACCAGCCTCATCACAAAGTCTGTCCTTATATACTATCTTGAGAGGAGCCTAATTACAACTACCTGGGTCCAATTATCTTCTGTATCTGCATAGTTGTTCTCTATGTCTATCAGCCCTCCATTGCCAGGCATCCAGGACCAATTCCCTTGTCTCCTCCCCACTGCTTCAAGGCATGATGTCAGGAGCACACTCCCATTGGCTTTCACTACTGCTCCATGCCTCAGGCGCCTCCTAATGGCCAATCAGCCTCTCTGATCCCTGCTCAGAGTCAGAACCCTGTCCAGAGTCCTCCACATCTTCCAGAGCCCCTCACTGTCGGAGTCTGTTTGCAGCTCCAACGTCTCCTGCTGGGCCACAACAGTAGTGTATCCTTAATAATTACAGCAACATTATTTTATTAAAACCATCAGTATTTTCATGTGCAGTGCATCTGAGAACTAAGAGAAAATGGATAATTTCCACTAATAGTTTTCCCTCTCTCATCTAACATTTCAGTTTATAAATACTACCATATATTTATAGGACATATATCCAGAGATGATCTAATAATTCCATTTAAGAAAAAGATAAATATAAATTAAATTGAAAACAAATTATTGTTTTGTATTATATATCGCATTAATTGAACCACTATAACATCTCATACGTTATATGAAACCATATGTTAGAGATCTTGCTGTAAAGATTTCTTAGTTTAGATCAGGGGTGTCAAACTTGCATCATCACATCATCATCATGTGATGTATCATGACTTTTTTCACCTTTTGCTAAACCGAGTGTGGGCTTGGCCAGCATGTGACACATCCAGCTCCTGGGCCATGAGTTTGACAGTGCTGCTCTAGATGGAGAATTATATATTAATTTTCTATGTATGAATTGAGTGGTCCATATACCATATTTTTCTGAGTATAAGATGCATCTTTTTCCCCAAAAAAAGAGGGTGAAAATCTGGGTGCGTCTTATACACTGAATACAGCATTTTTGGCCTCCCAAACTCCCTCCCTTTGCAAAAATGGACATGCAGAGGGTTTGGAAGGCCTGAAAAGTGCTTCTGGGGGGCTGGAGAGGGCATAAATGTGTGGAAAATGGACTGGTTTTTTTGCTTGTTTTTGTCCCCTAAGCCTCCAGGAGCACTCTACAAGCCTCCCAAAGCCCAGACATGCCCTGGTTTTTTTTGGGGGGGGGGGAAGGTGTGCAAAGGGTTTGGGAGGCTTGCAGAGTGCAAACACTTTTAAAAATTTATCTCTTCAAAATATTGGTGAGTCTTATACTCCGGTGGGTCTTATACTCTGAAAAATATGGTAAATATATTTAATAAATAAATAAAATGTGAACATATATTTACAATCATCTGAGACTAGAACATTTAGAGATCTACCAAAATCTACCATTTTGGAACACACAAAGATATGTAATCAGTAGTGACTTAAGTGAGGCAGAATATTTGCTACCTGATGAAGGCTTGTAAAATTTAGAGATACTCAAGATTTGGTTGATTGTTAGAGCTTTTCACTTGTTATGTTTTGTGTTTTTAAAAAGTGGGAAGGGATATTCCTGCCTATTTGTCCTGACAGTCTGGTGTAGCAGCATCTGGAATCCTTGGCTGACATGGTGATGTGGGAGCGCTTCAAGCCAAAAATAAGTTTTTCTTAAGTTGAATTTCACTCCTAG
The DNA here is from genome assembly GCF_964273705.1 of Natrix helvetica. Taxonomy (NCBI): domain Eukaryota; kingdom Metazoa; phylum Chordata; class Lepidosauria; order Squamata; family Natricidae; genus Natrix; species Natrix helvetica. Next base: position 71,769,198 of record NC_138549.1, on the reverse strand, counting down.
TGATTATATGGACACTCTCTTGGCACCAAAATGAAAGTGACACTTCCTTATTTCAGGATATTTTTAGCCACCCAGCTTAGCCTACATCTGTGTGGATCTTTGATGGCCTTCCATCCAAGTTTTAATGAGATCTGATCCAGCTTAGCATCCTCAAGTTCAGTCAAAATTGGCTAGAAGCTGACACCCCACTGGGATTAGAATGGATATGCTTTAATTATACCAGTTTCTTATGAAATAATGAATCTTAACATGCTTTGTACATGCTTTAGAAGAGTTGCTTCATGTCTCACATGCAATGGGTATAACCCTCTGCCATCCATTAAAGTAGTCAAATCTTTGTGTCTGAAAAAAAAACAAGTTGCTGCTCTAAAAGTTGCATTAACTTTAACGAGTGAATTCTTAAGGCATCAATATATTTTTCTTGAAACTTAAACAGGGGCCTGAAGACAATTGATCTCTTTTAATGAATACCAGAGAGGAATTGTGCTAATGTGAGATGCCAAGCATTTTCTTCCAAATCATTTCTAAAATATGCACAGTCCCACTAAACAAAGCAGCCCTTCTGCATAAAAATAACAAGAAAGAGAGAAAATGAAAATCAAAATATGCAGGAAAGGAAATGAAGCAATTGTTTGCACTTTACAGGGCAAAGGTCACACACAAACTTAAAAAAGGAAAAAAGAAGTGGCTATTCCATTAGTCTAACAATTGCCAGTTTAGCATTCTCAGGGGAGAAAATTAGGGAAATCTAGCTTCAGCAACTTTTGCCTCATTTTTTCCAGGATTGATTTAGCTCTACTTGCTGATTAGGAAGGTTATCACAGCTCCATCTGCTTCTCTCCCAAAGATGTTTTGCAGAACAGAAGAATCTTGTCATATAGAAATGCCAATGATCTGTCGTAGCTACTCTTTTTGGTGAAAATGTCCAAACAATAAAGTCAATCCTAGAGAAAGTCTAGCAAAAGCACATTGGGGATAGGTATGCATAGGGGGGGGGGATCTAATACACTTTCAAGAATACTAATACAGGAATTCAGGGGAACCCACCGAGACAGCGAGAAGCGGACGCATGCGTCAGTCGCTTACGGCTGCCGGAAGTCATCCAAAAAAATGTCATCTGTAAAAAAATGGCTTATGACCGTTTTTGTACTTATGACCATTGCAGCATCTCCATGGTCATGTGACTAAAATTCAGATGCTTGGCAACTGACTCATATTTGTGACCGTTGCAGTGCCTGGAGTCATGTGATCACTTTTGGTGATCTTCTGACAAGCAACGTTCATGGCAAAGCCAGATTCACTTAACAACCGTGTTACTAACAATGATTAGTAACAGCAGTGAGTCACTTAACAACTGTGATGAGAAGATCATAAAATGGGAGAAAACTCACTTAGCAAATTGTCTCTCTTAGCGACATATATTTTGGGCTCAACTGTGGTCCTAGGTCAAGGACTCCCTGTAATGTTCACATTTTTTGCTATTCAGAAATGACCACATTTCCCAAAGGTAGCCAAATCATTCTCTAGCTTTTACAGAAGATTGACGAGACCACGTGAGGATCTTAAATCCACCTATTCAATCTGTCTAAGCGTGTTGAGATGGAAACGCTAGTATTATAATGAACAATTCATTCTAGAACTCAATGTCATTTCTAGCATCAGAATGGGGTTGGGGAGGCAAGCAAAAGAGTCTTTGAATCTAAGGTATCAAAATGCATATAGCCAACTTTGCAAATCTGAGTGCTTAAGAAAATGACATAAACTAATAAAGAGTCTAAAGGGAAGAAGAATCTATCTTTTTAATTGTTGTTGTGGAATTGAAATTTAAGTCCTTTGCCAGGTGGCTGGAATTAGTAATGTCTGCAACTCTTTAAAATAATAATACAGTTTATCAGTTCTGAATTATTGTGGTATTAATGTTGGAATTGTAAACAGAAAGATGTTGGGATTTCCAGTTGATTATATTGAAATGTAAGTGTTTGACAACGTATCTTAAAGAAAAAAAATTACTTTAAGAATCAATTATACCCAAAATTACTCTGAAATTCATGCTTGTTAAGTGGGGTCAATTGTATATATCCTCCCTCCCCCTCTCCTTCTCTCTCTGCATGTGTGCATTTGAATAGAAATTGTGATGGAGGAAGAGACTGGAAGAGTATTTGATGGATAAATTTAAGGTAAACTCCAGGTGGGTTAAACAAAAATAGAAAATGAGTTAACATGTCTCGGGATCAAATTAACATATGAAATTACAGAAAGTCATCAATTTACAACCATTTGTTTAATGATTGTTTGAACTTACAATGGTACTGAAAAAAGTGACTTATGACCATTTTTCACACCTACAAGCATTGAAACTTCCCGATGATCAAAATTCAGATTCTTGGCAACTGGCTCATATTTATGACCGTTGCAGTATCCTGGGGTCATGTGATCACCTTTTGCAACCTTCTGACAAGCAAAGTCACTGGAGAAGCCAGATTCACTTAACAACTATGTTACTAACCTAACAACTGCAGTGATTCACTTAGCAACTATGACAAGAAAGGTTTCAAAATGGGACAAAATTCACTTAACAAATGTTTTGCTTAGCAACAGAAATTTTGTGCTGAGGACTGCCTGTATTTTTCTCTCTATTCATTCAATGAAACAGAACAAAGAAGAAGCAAAAATAGAAAGTAGAATATATATATATGCATACCAGGGGTTGTGACACAACAAATACCTATTTCCCTGGCTTAGCTGATAAAGGAGGAGAGCCTGTGGCTTAGTGGTTAATACAACTGCCTAATATGTAACACAGCCTAGGTTCAATTCCCAGTAAGGGTATGGCTAGCTGATCAGAGCTAAATAGCTTAAAATAGATCTATACTAGTCTTCTTTTATTTATCAGCACAAATGCAACATTACACACACACACACACACACACACACACACACACACAACATATATAATTAGCTCGAAATAGATCTATCCTAGTCTCCCTTTATTTATTTATCAGTACAATTACAACACAAATATAAAAAGGCAACAGTAAAAATAAAAAAAAATATGGTTTTCTGCCTGCATGGTCTTTGTGATAAGCCGAAGGACAGAAAGAGGGAGTAGTGACCTTCCTCCCATATTTAGTCATACCAGGGGTTGTAACATAAATACATACCTATTTCCCTGGCTCAACTGATAAGGAAGAGAACCCGTGGCTTAGTGGTTAAGACTCCTGCCTAAGATATATACAGCCCGGGTTCTAATCCCAGTAAGGGTATGGCTAGCTGATGAGAGCTAATTAGCTCGAAATAGATCTATCCTAGTCTCCCTTTATTTATTTATCAGTACAATTACAACATATATATGTGTGTATGTGTATGTGTATATGTGTGTGTGTGTGTGTGTGTGTGTGTGTGTGTTAACAACCAGTTCATTTCGTTCACGCACCTGACTTGCCTGATGCACACTGCTCACAGGAAAACAGCTGAGGTGCGGCAATCCACTCTGCCACGCCAATTGGCTGGGCTTAAAAACAAGGAAATATAGGTGAGTATAACCTGGGGGCAGGTGGGCCCACCTGAAGATTGGAGTGAACCGGTTCACTCTCAACTGATCTTTCGAGCTACTGGTATGCCTGAACCAGGCTGAACCAGTAAAAGCCCACCCCTCAACTAAATGATGATTTATAGAACCGTTTCAGTAAAGGATTACCATATTTCAAAGTCCATATATCATCAATGTCTGCAAGCAACTCATTTACAGGTTTCAATTAACATTAGGGTTTCAATCCAATGAGTAACTACAGCCATATTGCTTATCTTTCAGGATTGAAAGACTAGTCGCTTAACAATGGAAAGGATGTAAAGAACCTGTTTCCTTTCTACAAGTGTTTATTTCTATTCAATAAATATGTAATTCCAAAGAATATTGATGCCAGAACATATGAAATGATGTCTCAGGATCAAATTAACATATGAAATTACTTCTTTCCAGAATATAGTAACTTTAGGATATACTCCAAGCCATCTGTTTTAATGGAACATTGTTTTCACTGCTTACCCAACAATGTTGGTGTTTGTATACTCCTTTTTTACACATATGCTACAAGATCAAAATGTAATTTTCCATTCATTTTTTGTTTGTGAATAAACCATATTCTAGGATATGCTGATATTTTTTATAGGACATCACATCAAGACGTTTCCCATTGTTTAGACAAACCGAGGTTATCCCAATCATTGTTCCATTATGTCCTTAAAATAAAATTTGTTTATCCATTACAATAACTATAATGATTAATATAGTCTAATTGCAATATTTTTGATCCTGTAACATTTGCTGATCATTTCTAATAATACTGAAAATTATTATAACTGAAATTTAAAAAGCCAATAATGTGTTAGTTGTAAATACTGTCAGTGGGTGGCAACGAACAAATGGCATATAATTTTTTACATATAAAATGATTTTTTTTAAAAAAAGTCAACTGACCTAAAGGAAAAATCTAACATCCTTTCAAATCAGACCCCGTTCTCTCCCAACTTTATAAATTCACATTTTAGTTGATGTCTGATTCCAATTCTTCTTCTTCAACATATGGAGAAGTAAAATTGTATTTATTGTTTTACTTAAATGAGGAGCATGATGACTCTCATGGCTAGGATATGTTGATATCTAAATTTTTAAACAAATACAAAGGGACAATTGAGTTTTAAAAAGTGCCTAGATCAGAAATATAATTTTGAATCCATCAGTTACTCATTTCAAACAACTTCCCTGCACATTTTCCCACTAAAATGCTTAACAAAAGCAAGCCCACTATTAGTTTGTTTTCTTTTTTCTTTTTACACACGGTAAAATTCCCAATCTACCTACGAGAGGCAAAGCTTTATGGAAAATTTTGAATTAGGAGCAGTGTAAACCCAACATCCATTCTGCCTCCAGTGATTTGAAGTCAATAGGGCATAGAAAATAGGCCTTCTCCCTGAGATCCAACAACCTATTTTTATGAAGATCAAAGAAGCAAACATTTCAACAAGGTAAGCTCCATTGGGAAATTATAGTAAGAACTCTACTGTTTGGGACATGAATAAAACAGTAACATTCAAAGCATGCCTAAAATTCAGGTAAAAGCTTGAGGGCTGCACCAATCTTTTCATACTATAAAGATAATTGAAACAGTTTTATTTTTGACATTTTTATTTATTCATTACTTTGTAATTACATGTTATATTTTCATGTTAGGTTGTGTTAGGAAAATAGAAGGAAATATTGAGGGGCCAAAAGACTAAAAGAAAACACAGTGGAATCGGAAAGAATGGGTAGACATCCAGGGGTAAATGGGTGCAAGGGAAAGAGAAAGATATGGCGACTAAGTCACCACAATGCTGTATTTTTGCTTGTGATTTTTAGGTATGTCACCATATTATTTTAGACTCCCAGATTATTCTCCATGATGAAGAGTCTGTAACCTGGTCTTTAAAGTGTCCCAATTCTGTGCTTATCATCATTACTGTAACTGAGTCCTTCTACCTTGCTGCTGGTCATTCTCTTCTTCTCTTTACTTTCACCTTTAGTAGTAGAGCCCTTTCTACAGAGTTGGGTCTTTATGTAATGCGTCTGAAGTGTATACCATTTAAGAGGAAAATAACAATGGCAATCACTCAGAGAGGCATTACCTTGAAGTGATTGTGGGTTTGTATGCTTTGAGGAGAACGAGATTTGTTCCAAAGGTTCAGTCATCCTGGAAAGGTCTCAGCAGTGAACCCAAATGAAGACTACCTCTCTTATGATCAATATGGTGAATCTATCCTGGATTAGTTGTCATTGTAGTCAACAAGGACAGCCCTGGGTATTGAAGTTACTAAACATCTAGAGACAAGTGGGCTACAAGATCCAGAACTGTTAGGTAAACAACCAAGGACAACTGCTGCAGGACTACCAGAAGAGAAGTTGTTTACCTTTTGCAAATATATGGCAACTGAAAATAAAGAATTATTGAAGTATTATTACAAATCAAACCTGTTAGATTGGGTGAATGGATGAGGCAGACTCAGGCTAACAGTAACAACAGCTCTTTACTAGTGAACACTATGTGCAATCCAGCAAAAAAACTGTTTGGCAGTAGCCCTTTTATAGGGAGCTGTCAGATATCATAACCAATCACCTTTGAGTATTTTCCCGCTGGATCAGAGGAAATTACTTACTGTCTGTTAGTACATAACAAAACTTAACAAAAATATTTGCAAAGAATGCAACACTTCTGGAAAGAGCATCCAGAATCAACAAGAACAGAATAGAGGTGGCAAGAAGGAGAAAGTGGCAAGACGGTGACAAGCAACAGGGAGAAATCAGAACTATTTAACTCATTTTTTTGCATCTGTCTTTACACAAAGGGAAAAAAAAACAGTCCAACCTATCAAGAACAGCACCACAAAAATGAGATTAGGAACACAAGTTGAAATAGGAAAGAAAATAGTAAGTGAGCACCTGTCTACCTTGGACGAGTTCAAATCACCAGGACCAGATGGATTACACCCCAAGGTTCTGAAGGAACTGGCAGACGAGATCTCAGAACCACTGAATTATATCTTTCAGAGATCCTGGAACACCGGGGAACTACCAGAGGACTGGAAAAGAACTGATGTGGTTCCCATCTTCAAAAAAGGAAAAAAGAATAGATCCAGGAAACTATACACCTATCACCCTGACCTCAATACGAGGGAAGATTCTGGAAAAGATAATCAGGCAACGAATTAGCAAACACCTAGAAAGAAACAAAGTCAAAAGCCAACATGGGTTTGTCAAAAACAGATCATGCCAGACTAATCTTATTGCATTCTTTGACAAAGTGACATAATCAGTGGACCAGAGGAATGCCATTGATATAATTTACTTGGACTTCAGCATTTGATAAAGTAGACCATAACCTACTACATATATCCCTGCGACCAATTCGCTCGCACAGAGAGGGACTCCTCCAGGTGCCGTCCACCAGACAGTGTCAAGGGGTGGCGCCTAGGAGTAGAGCCTTCTCTGTGGCGGGCCCAGCCCTGTGGAATGACCTCCCTCCAGATATTAGGACTACGTCTGACCTCCGCTCCTTCCGAGTTAAGCTCAAGACCCACCTATTCCAAGTAGCTGGCCTGGCTCAACCATGATCTAACTATATCGCTCCTGACGGGTTTTTATTAGTGTAATTTAGTTGAATTTATTTATTGGGGTTTTTAAATATTGTGATTTTAATTGTTTTTATCTATCAGCCTACCTCCTCCTTGTATATGTCTTATACACGTCTTTGTTATATGTATGTCCTGTCCAGACATGTATTTTATATGTTTTATTGTACGCCGCCCCGAGTCCTTCGGGAGAGGGTGCGGCTAAGAAATAAATATTCTATTCTATTCTATTCTACTACTAGATAAAATAGAAAAATGTGGGTTAGACAGCATCACCTCCAGATGGATTCATAACTGGCTGACCAATCGCATTTAATGTGTAGTCCTCAATGGAACTGCATCTACATGGAGGGCAGTATGCAGTGGAGTACCCCAAGGCTCTATTTTAGGCCCAGTACTCTTCAACATCTTCAACAATGATTTGGATGAGGGGATAAATGGGGAACTCATCAAATTTGCAGATGACACCAAGCTGGCAGGAATAGCCAACACTCCAGAAGATAGGCTTAAGTTACAGAAGAATCTTAACAAACTTGAACATTGGGCACTATCTAACAAAATGAAATTCAATGGTGAAAAAAGTAAGGTTTTGTATTTAGCAAGAAAAACGAAATGCACAGGTACAATATTTGTGGTACCTTGCTCAATAGTAGTAACTGTGAGAGGGATCTTGGAATCCTAGTGGACAAACATTTAAATATGAGCCAGCAGTGTGCAGCAGCTGCCAAAAAAGCCAACACAATTCTAGGCTGCATAAACAGAGGGATAGAATCAAGATCACGTGACGTGTTAAAACCACTTTATAATGCATTGGTAAGGCCACACTTGGAATACTGCATTCAGTTTTGGTCATCACAATGTAAAAAAGATGTGGAGACTCTAGAAAGAGTGCAGAGAAGAGCAACAAAGATGATTAGAGGACTGGAGACTAAAACATATGAAAAATGGTTGCAGGAACTGGGTATGTCTAGTTTAATAGAAAGAAGGACTAGGGGAGACATGATAGCAGTGTTCCAATATCTCAGAGGTTGCCACAAAGAAGAGGGAGTCAAACTATTCTCCAAGGCACCTGAGGGCAGAACAAGAAGCAATGGGTGGAAACTAATCAAGGAGAGAAGCAACTTAGAACTGAGGAGACATTTCCTGACAGTTAGAACAATTAATCAGTGGAACAGCTTGCCTCCAGAAGTTGTGAATGCCCCAACACTGAAAGTCTTTAAGAAGATGTTGGATAGCCATTTGTCTGAAATGGTATAAGGTTTCCTGCTTAGGCAGGGAGTTGGACTAGAAGACCTCCAAGGTCCCTTCCAACTCTGCTATTGTATTGTAGAGGTTAGCAGATCAATGCTTCATATTATGAAATAAAGTATTCATAGAAGTAGAATTAGATGATTTGCAAAAGTCTAGATCTTACCAAAAGTACCTCAGATTTTAAAAGCAAACAAGGGAGAGTCAGCAGTACAGGAAGCCACATAGCTAATGATTAATTTTCTATTCCCAAACCAGGAACCGTCTATTCTAATTTATCTTCAGAAAGAATAAAGCCCTCTAAATAAAAAAGATGGATTGAATTGAAGAATAATTGATCACCTAGAGCAGCACAAAAACAACAGAAGAAGGCTGCCTACATTAAATGTTGTTACAAAGAAACAGCAAGCACAAGTGTTAAAGGATGCCAATGTTGCATTATAAACATTAACTCATTCAGGAATAAACTAACTAAAGGACAGAACAGCTGTAGTCATAACTAAAGATCTCGGATGCAAAATCAACAAACAAAGCCAAAGAGCACACCACCAAAAAGGAAGAACAGATGCAAGTGACCTAGAACAGATTAAAGAAAAAAGTTTAAAAATAAGATTCTGCATACCACAGACAGAATTTCTAATTTCAGTCAAATTCAAAATGTTTCTACCAATCCATCAACAAAAGGGATTTGCAATGAATCAGCCAAAACCTGACAAAGAAGAAACAGTGCAGTTCTGAACACAGCTATGCAATAATCCAAGGAAATGCAATAAGAATGCAGCTTGGATGAAGGAAGTGAAGCAACTTGAAATGACAGTAGAAATGATGGAGAAATTAGCGAGGGATATCAAGAATTGGCTAACATTAGATGAAAATGACTTTCATGCTTTTTGATTGAAACTTTTGATTGGTCTACACCTACTCATTACCAAATAGTTTACAGTACACTGCAAGGAAGTGAAATTGAAGATTGGTTAACAGCTGGCAAAACCTACCTAGTAATGAAAATTCAAATGAAAAGGTCAGCATCCGCCAACTCCTGGCCAATTACCTATTTAACGATTTTTGAAATTGCTAATGGTGGCTTAGCTTATGGTATCCAACAGCAACTAAATGAAAACAAACTTTTTGCACTTCGATAGAAATACTCCCCAAACAGCAAAGGAAAAAAAGATCAGCTCCTGACAAGATGATTTTGGAAAACTGCAAGCAGAGAAAAAAACAACTTGAATATAGTTCAGATTGACTACAAGAAGGCATTTGATTCCCTGCTACATAATTACATAATCAGTTAATTAGTTAACAGCTCCTCCTGTGATCCCACTTCTCATTAATCTTTTATCACAGGTATTATTCAGATAAGAAGAATATCACAATGGAAGGAAAGAAAAAGATTGTACACAAATATTTTGAGAAGCTATATAAGGGGGAACAAATAGATGACAAACAAATACAAGAATATTTAAATGGAGAAGAAACCCCAGTAATACCGGAAGAGATGAAAGAAATGTTAACAAAACAAATAACAAAAATTGAACTGAAACAGGCAATTCAGAAACAGAAAAATAATAAAACACCAGGCCCAGATGGATTCCCAGAAGAATGGTACAAAATAATAGACGACCTGAATGAATCAATAGAACCCCTGATGCTGGAGATGTATAATGAGACATTGATGAAAGCAAAAATACCGAACTCATGGAGGGAAGCATACATCACGTTAATATCTAAAGAAGGTACAGATCAAAACCAAATTCAAAACTACAGGCCAATCTCGTTGTTGAATGCTGACTATAAAATATTTGCAACAATAATAGCGGAGAGACTAAAAAGACTACTAAATGACTACATACATCCAGATCAAAATGGGTTTCTCCCAACAAGACAAATTAGAAATAATAATACCAGAATAATAGCTAATATCTTGGAGTATTATGAAGTGCATCCACAGAAACAAGTGGCACTTGTATTCCTGGATGCACAGAAGGCATTCAATAATCTAAATTGGCAATATATGAAACAACAAATTAAGAATATGAATTTAGGAAACAAATTTGAAAGATTAATAGAAACAATATACTCCATCCAAAAGGCAAACATACTATTAAATGGGGAAAATACAGAGTTGTTTGAAATAACAAAAGGAGTGAGACAGGGCTGCCCACTATCACCTCTGCTTTTTATCCTGATGCTAGAAAGCCTTCTGATACAAATTAGACAAAACCAGGAAATAAGAGGAACCAAAATTAAAAATGAAGAATACAAAATACAGGCCTTTGCAGATGACTTGGTATTTATCATAGAAGATCCATTAGAAACAGGGAACAGGTTAATGCAAGAACTAGGAAAATATGGAGATGTGGCAGGATTAAAAATTAATAGAGAAAAGACCAAAATAATAACCAAAAATCTGAAGGAAGAACAGAATAAAGAATTAGAAAAAACAATAGGACTCCAGGTAGTAAAGAAAGTCAAATATCTGGGAATATGGCTAACTGCAAAGTGCTCAACCATAAAAGAAAATAATTACACAAAATTAGTGCAACAAATAAAAAAAGATTTAGAACTAAGGGGGAAATTACAGCTATCTTTATTAGGGAAAATAGCAACTATAAAAATGAATATACTACCAAGAGTCCTATATCTATTTCAAACTATCCCCATAAAATTAGAGAAAAAATTCTTTACCGAACTGAATAAAATCATACTAAAATTTATCTGGCAAGGGAAAAAAGCTAGGATAAAACTGAAAGCATTACAGGACGATAGAAGCAGAGACGGTATGGGGCTACCTGACTGGGAACTCTATTATAATGCACCAGCACTAATTTGGATCAAAGACTGGATAAATTTAAAAAACAAAAGAATATTAGCAATAGAAGGCCATGACCTGCAAACAGGATGGCACTTTTTCTTATGGGAAGAGAGTAAAAAGAAACAAAAATACTTCCATACACATTACATCAGAGAAGCATTAATACAGGTCTGGAACAAAATTAAAGCAAAACACTACATGAAAATACCGATATGGCTCTCCACCATGGAAGCTATGACACATCCCAATATGCTAGATCTATCAAAAATAGTTAGGTACAGTGAAATTTTAGATAACCAGGGGAATCTGAAAACAAATCAAGAACTAAAAGAGAATAATATAAATATAGATTGGTGGCCATATCTCCAATTACAATCAAGATACAAAAAAGATGTAAAAGAATATGGAATACATACAGAACTGCAACAAATAGATAAAATCCTAATAGGCCCAGAAAAGAAATTTATAACGAAAATGTATAAATATTTGCTAGAAATAAACTTAGAAGAAGAAATAGTTAAAGGTTGTATGATAGCATGGGCCAAAAATGTTGGTTATAATATAGATCTAGTGGATTGGGAAAGAATTTGGAATATAAATTATAAATTAACGAGATCAGCAACATTGAAAGAAAATATATACAAAATGTTTTATCGTTGGCACCTACCACCAACAAGACTGGCAAAAATGTATCCAACCCTGAAACCGACCTGTTGGAAATGTAAAAAAGAACAAGGGACCTTCTATCATATGTGGTGGACCTGCCCGGAATCACAAAAAATATTGGAAAAAAAATTGGAAGTGGGTGCAAGAAATCACGGGGGAACAAATAAAATATAAACCCAAAACCTTCTTACTGGGAATAATCAAAGGGAATTACACAAAAAAAATTAAATATCTGCTAACACATATACTAACCACAGCTAGAATAGCTTTTGCCCAATGCTGGAAGCAAAATAATACACCGCCGGACGAATTAGTGATTAAAAAAAACCCTGGATTGTGCAGAGATGGACAAATTAACTCTAAAATTAAAGGACAAAGAAGAATCGGAATACTACGAAATTTGGAATAATTGGTATGAATGGTTGGAAAATAAGAAAAATAATTAAGCCGAAAACAATATACATAAATAAACATAGAACTGTATATAAAATTAGGTAAATATGTAAAATATCATAAAAATGTATAGATAAGATGACATAATGACTGTAATATATGGTAAAGAGAGAAAAACATGTATAGATAAGACGATGTAACAATGTGCAAACTGTTGATATAACGATTGTAATATATGGTGAAAAGAGAAAAACAATAAAAATTATTTTAAAAAAAGAAGAAGAATATCACATGTTAAATCCCTCTCTATGGGATATACTCCAGTTTGACTCACCTGGGATTTGGGACAGAAAAGTCCTGAGAACAAGATGAGGGAGAAATTAAATAACAAAATTAAATGTTGGTCATTCTAAAATAATCTGCTCATGTGAATCCAGCCACAACTGCAATTCAATGTTTTATGCTATTTTGACTCACATACTGTAATCATCCTTCACAAATTTAACCCCTTTTATAGTTCTCATTCTATCATTTAGATCAGTGGTTCTCAACCTTCCTAATGCTGCAACCCTTTAATACAGTTCCTTATGTTGTGGTGATCCTCAACGATATTTTTCCCCCCGTTGCTACTCTATAACTCTACTTTTGCTACTGTTATGAATCATAATGTAGATATTGATATTGGAAGACTGCTATCATATCACCCTTAAGTCCTTCTTTTCATTCAACCAGACATACCCAGTTCCTGCAACTGTTCTTCATATGTTTGAGCTTCCAGTCCCCTAATCCTCTTGGCTGCTCTTCTTTGTACTTTTTCAAGACTAGAGTCTCCACATCTTTTTTATAGACGCAGCCAACACCTTGTCTGCTCCTAAATTTTGGGTCTGAAAAGAATCACATCCTGGAGGCTGGACGACCTCGGCTGTTATACAATCATACACACATACACAGAGACACACAGTGGCTTTATTCCCACAGCCTCCTTAACTAAATTGCCTGCAGCTGCATTCACAAACTTGCTTACCCTGCCTGGATGGATCTTCAACCTGGTTTGGGGTTGTTTGCAGGAGTGCTCTTATCCTTGGTGGTGGTGGTAAGCTTAACCTTAATTTATTGGGCAAATGTTGTGCATTGTTTATTTTTAATTTTTATTTTTTTTAAAAAAAGGTTTTTTATTCTCTCTTTCAAGTTCATTCACAAATATGCACTCTTATAATTACCATTAATTATATCATTATCATTAATCATTAATCATTATTTTCTTACAAATATATAGAATACGGTTTGGATCACTTTCTTGCCACCCCATTTTATTTTGCAACAATCTTGCTCCTTCTATCTTCCCTACCTCCCTTCTCTGCCTTCTTCTTTCCTCCTCTCCTTCCTCCCTTCTTCTTCCCCTCTCTTTCCTCACCTCCTCTTCTTCCCCTCCTTCTTCCCCTCTCTCCTACTCTTACTTCCCCTCCTTTGCTTCCTCTGCTTTACCCTTTCTTTCCCTCCTCCTTCCTCTCTTCTTCTTCCCCTCTCTTTCCTCCCCACCTCCTCTCTTCTCCTCCCTCTTACCTTCTCTCCTACTCTTGATTCCCCTCCTTTACTCCCTCTGCTTTACCCTTTCTTCCTTTCCCTCCTCATCTTTCCTCCTTTCTGTTGTTGCCCTTGCTTATTTACTTTTTCTGATGGGTTCTCGGGGTGGCATTTCAGGAAACCCAACTTTATATTTTCATATATATCATTTTCTCTGTTACATTTTATTTCTAATAATAATTCCACTTGTATCATTTTTAAAATTGTTATCTTGCATTGCATTTTTTTTGCTCTTTTCCTTTGTGCATGGTTTATGGTACTTTTGCAAGCAGGTTTTCATTGTGTGAATGGGGCCAATTTGGGCTCCTGAGCTTGGCTCTTGATGACAAGTCTGGTTGTGAATTTAGATATAGTTAAAAGTACCTGGCAGCGGCGTGGAAAACATAGCTGTGCGCACACCTCATACAATTAAAGCCCAGAGCAGGACCTAAGCCCCTTCCTTCCTCCTACGCACATATGTTTTTTACGGCATGGAGCTGCGGCGACACTTTGCGCGGCCATTCTGGAGCCCATCCGCGGGGATTTCAAGGCACGTGAGGTGGAGTCTAAACTTTAGAGTTGCACTAGTCTCAGCGACCACTGTGAAACGGTCATTTGACTCCAAAAGGGGTTGCGACCCACAGGTTGAGAACCGCTGATTTAGATTAAGGCTTTTTAAGGAGTAAAATACTTTTGTGAGTTCTGTGAAAATGATAAAATGCTTTTGAATATATATATATATACCTAAAATGTGATTCTACTCTTTGTCCCTCCAGTTTAATACCTAAAATGTGTAGTCCAACCACTTTTATATGGTTGTTGTATTTAATTAGTTACACATTATTTATAACTATGGGGATTAAAAGTTTCACTCACTCCAGCTCAATAAATATTTAAGAAACTGTATGAAATAAAATAATAAATTCATATTACATTAATAAAGGCCAACTGAACTTCCCAAGGTGGTACAAAGCATTTAATTTGGTGAAATGTATTGCAGAAATTGGGAAGAGCACAAAACTTTGAAACATTAAATATATATTGCTAGGTGCTTGCTCTAACTACAGTGGTTTCCACCAAGGTCATCTGTTCTAGTGGGAACAGAGGTTTAATCCTATTGGTCAAAGGGTCTGACAGATCCCTATAAAAGGGCTGCTGTCAGACTCAACCTTCGCTGGATTGTTCTCACTTATACTTAATAAAGAGCTGTTGTTATCATTAAGCCTGTGTGTACCTATCCATTACCCAATCTTACACTGGCGACAAGGATGGGATTGGAAGGCAACTAGATGAACCGAAAGAACGTAGCAATCCAGCAAGTACATCCAGCCCAGAGCTCAGCGCGGCTTCGAGCAGCCATTTTTGAGTGGCAAACTCAAAATGCCCCCTGAACACAAAATGGCCATGCACACCCCACCCCATTCTGTATGACCCAGTCACCAAACACTGGGACTCGTACATGCTATGATTTGACTGCTTCCTCGAGGCAAACGACTTCATGGGCCTTTCTGAAGGCTGCAAGAAGAACATGTTCATAGGATACTGTGGCCAGGAAGTGTTTGAGACGGCAAAAGACCTCTCTGAGCCGACACCGCTACAATCAGTTGCCTGGTCCATGCTTCAGCAGACGCTAAGGACCCACTATGCGTCCAAGCTGCCCAAGCACGTTCGCTGGCATGAATTTAACATCAGAAACCAGAAGGAGGGTGAGTCAATTAACGAGTATATTGCGGCGCTCAGAAAGGCCGCAGCATACTGCGAATTCCGAGACCTGGATGAGCTGATTCTGGACCGCATAATTTGCGGCGTATGGGACATTAACCTACAGAGGAGGTTACTCGCTACATCTAACCTCACTCTGCAAGTTGCCTTGGACGAAGCCAGGGCATCCAAATTAGCCGTCAAATCTACTGAGACTACAGCGCCAAAGCGCTCCACAAGACGCGTGAAAGAATACACGCGTACATTGCAAGGCTGCCAAGCTTGAGAGCTCAGAAGGCGAAGAAGATGACAGCTGCCGCATGTGCAGTAGCCTTGCCCAGTGAGTGCGCAAATTCAAACCGTGTTTCTCACCTTGTGCTAGCTGCAGAGGAGAGCATGCCAGATTGGCTTGCCATTTCCGTGATGCAACCTGCCAGCACTGCAAGCGAAAGGGGCACATCGCCAAGGTGTGCTGGAGCGAATTCCCTGCCACTGCCTGGCAGCCTAGAAGTGCACCAAACCATCAACAAAGGCCCATCCAAAGAAGCCACCATGGCGCTCAGAGGGTAACAATAGAGTCACCCACCACATGTCAATCGGCCAAGTCTGTACCAGGTGGCGAAAAAAGCTGAAGGTCACAATCCTCATTGAGGACTCTCCATGTGAGATGGAGATCAACACCAGGTCATCACTGACCATCATACTGTGATCTACCCTAAAGCAGGCTATCCCTAGCCTAAAGAAGCAGCATCTTTGCTCCCCTGACATCTGCCTACACAATTACTAGGGAAACCGGGTCGCCATCGTGGACCAAGACACCTTCCAGGTAAAGTTCAAGCAGTTCAGCAGGAAACTCCCAGTGACAGTGGTCAGCGGCAACCTGCAGAGCCTCCTAGGGCTAGATTGGTTCCAAGCCCTGGGCCTAGAAGTGACCAGTATCAACGCCTTGAAAGACAATGGCGCTGAAGCCATCTTTAAGGAGTTCGATGACGTCTTTGGCGCCGGTCTGGATAAGTATGTGGGGACTCCAATTTTCTTTATTTTGGACCCCAACATAGCCCCAATAAGGCTAAAAACCATGAGAGTGCCTTTTGCTCTCCGCTCCAAAATTGACAGAAAATTGACAAGCTCATAGGCCAGGGAATCCTAGAGCCGGTCAATCACGCACCCTATAGTGACACCTGTCAAATCTGATGGGTCTGTCCGCATCTGCGCAGACTACAAGTGCACAATAAATAAAGCACTACAACAAAGCCGCTACCCTGTACCCATTGTACAGAACCTCCTTCATTCGTTAGGCCCTGGAAATTTTTTTGCTAAATTGGACATGGTGCAGGCATACCAACAATTGCCTGTAAATGGTGCTATGGCAGAGGCCCAAACCATTGTGATGCACAGGGGTGCATTCAAATGTCACCGCCTCCAATTCGGCATTAGTATCGCCCCTGGACTGTTCCAAAATGTTATGGAACTGCTTTTGCAGGGGATTCCAGGAGTCGTCCCCTATTTCAATGACATCTTTGTATTGGTTGCAAATGAGGCAGGCGCAACTTTTAAAATGTGTATGGACAGTTTTAGCTCGAATTAGAGACAAAGGCCTCCAGCTCAAAAAATAGAAATGCCAAATTAACGTGCCAAGGGTTGAATTCTTAGGGTACCTAATCAATGGCTCTTGGATTCACCCGACCACACAAAATATCAAAGCAATTCAGGACGCCCCCATACCTTGCAATCAAACCAAGCTGCAGGCGTTTCTTGGGCTCCTTAATTTCTACAGTGTCTTTCTTAAACAGAATGCCACCATTGCTGAGCCCTTACACCGTCTCCTGGCTAAGAACATGGAGTGGTCCTGGGGCAAAGCCGAGACTACTGCATTTGTCAAGGTAAAAGGACTCCTGTTGGCAGATTCCTTCCTGGTACAGTACATCCAGACCCTGCCATTGGTGCTGACCTGTGACATTTCCCCGTTCAGCATTGGCGCCATCCTCCACCACTGCATGCCCAATGAAACTGAAGCTCCTATTGCATTTTACTCCAGGAACTTATCTGCCGTAGAGCAGAACTACAGCCAGCTGGGTCATGGGGCTTTGGCTGCAGTGGCTGGAGTAAAAAGGTTCCATGAGTATCTATATGCCCGGGACTTCGAACTGGTTACAGATCACAAGCCATTGTTGGGCTTACTGGCTGGTCTTTGACAACAGGCCCCAATTCACGGCTATGCAATTTGAGGCCTTCCTAGCAGCTCAGGGAATCAGGCATGCCCTGGTCACACCATTCTATCCAGCCTCCAATGGTCAAGCAGAGAGAATGATGAGATCTGCATAAGAGGCCCTCTCTAGGATGGGCCCAGGAGATTGGCAAACACAGGTTGACCACTATTTGCTAATTCAGCACATCACACCCAGTGCCACTACAGGGAGCAGCCCCTCCGAGCTTCTCATGGGTCGCCGGCTAAAGTCCCACTTAGACTGGCTACACCCCAATTATTCTGCCTCCTCACCCCCAGCAAGATTCGGACTTTTAGGATAGAGGATTCGGTATATGCCCACAACTACGCCGGTGGAACTCTGTGGATTCTTGCCACAGTGATAGGCATCACCGGCCCTCGCTCTTACCTCCTAGAGGTTGAGGACGGTAGGAATTGGAAAAGGCATATTGACCAACTCTGTGGCCACCTCTCCAACTTCACTCTTAGACAACCAGAGGTAACTCCTGCACGAGTGAGCCAAAGACCTACCCAAACGGAGCAAACACTCACTCCTTCCATGGCCAGCTCAAGCCCAAGGGTACCGGGAAACTTATCTGGTTTTGTTGCAGGCCCACAGCGAGTTCCGAGCGAACCGGCTCTAGAAGCTCCAGCTGCGGCCTGTGAAAGGTTCCAGAGCTTCCACCAAGCGGAGCTGCAGAGCAAACAGGTCCTTTCGACCTGTCCAAGGAAACCCCTCCTACTGAACTGCGCAGGTCAGGCAGAACTACCCAAAAGCCCACCTACCTGCGTGACTACATAACTAGTAGGATTGTTCCATCCAAGAGGGGAGGGGTGTTAGATACTTGCTCCAACTATAGTGGTTTCCACCAAGGTCCTCTGTTCTGGCGTGAACATAGGTTTAATCCTATTGGTCGAAGGGTCTGACAGCTGCCTATAAAAGGGCTGCTGTCAGACTCAACCTTCACTGGATTGTTCTCACTTGTTGTACTTAATAAAGAGCTGTTGTTACCATTAAGCCTGTGTGTGCCTATCCATTACCCAATCTAACATATATATAACACTTCAAATGACTCTGATGTTAGTCAAATATATATGGTTTTTTTTAAAAAAGAAGCAATCTTAATTTTTCTTTTTCACTATCATGATTTGAATCTGAGAAGCAAATATAAGAGAGGTTGTAATGTGATACTGAAGTATGTCTTTGTGTACAAATGGAATGCCTCTATTCAATTTACTCTTAAATAGGGCATTTTCTGATGCTCAACACGCAGAGATGGGTTGCTGCCGGTTTGGCCTGGATTGACCAAACCAGTAGTAGCGGTGGCGGGAGGCTCTGCCCATCCACATGGATGCTTCTGTGCATGTGCAGAAGTGTTGCACACGAGCATGTGTGAGTGCGCCCGAACCGATTGTAAAAATATTGGCAACCCACCTCTGTCAACACTTCACCATAATTGAACACATTTCCTGGTTTGTCTTATGTTCTGCAGGCTTCAGGATTTTCTCAAACATACCGATATTGTTTTTTGGTGGCTGAAATTTAGCTTTGATTTGAATTCACATGATATGAAGTGATTAGAAGCTGATCTCATAGAGCTGTCAAAATGGACTCTTCATAACATAAACCTCTTCCATTCTCTCTATCTCTCTAAACAAACTCATAGAGTTTGATATGTGTGTATAGTTTTGTTATTAACTCCATTACTTGGATGTGTGTATAGTTTTGTTATTAACTCCATTACTTATTTCTGTCATTTTGGAGACAACAATTCTGATCTTAAGATGTAGTATCTGTATGGAATAAAGAAGTCACTATCAGTTCTATAATTTCAAAATCTGAAAGAGTGGCAAAGGATCAAATGCCACAATTGTTCAAATCCAATTGCCAGGACAGATAGCTTAATATCCCTTTTGCCTTATCCTCTAGACCAGTGTTTCAGTTTTGGCAACTCAGTTTCCAAAAGTTGAATGCAGGCTAGTGAATTCTGGGAATTGAAGTTCAGCCATCTTAAAACTTTTATTCAGAATAAATGAAGAACAAATTATTTTTGACTCAAATCAAGAGTACCTTTGAAGAGAAAATATTCCAAATCTTTCAGGAAAAAACTGATGTCCTCTCATAACATGCTAAGCTATCCTGCCAAGTTGATCATGCACATTGACATTCTAATGCTATTTGTCAGGACCTCTGGAACGATCTTTGACATTGCTAAAATGTGTATCATCTAAATTCAGAGCAGAGGCCATTTCTGGTTGGTAGAAATCAGAATTTGAAATTCATATTACACTTTCCAAGACTATAGTTCCCCAAGGTTCTGACAATGGTTAGGGATATGTTTGGAATACGTAGCTAGTGCTGTAGATTATAATGATTTTGGAGTATAGTGCAAATATTGGTTAAATTTTCACATAGTGAATATCCATAAAAGTAAGGTGACCAACCGTACTCCTTTAGGGAGGACAGTCCTTCTTTTGTAAGTTCTGTCCTCCCTCGAAAAGTGTCCTCCTACATGTCCTCCTTTTTGATATTTGAAGACTAATCTGCTGCATGTTATGTGACGTATTTGTATTTGACATGAAAATTTGTCAAGGCTCGGTATAGTGCAGTATAAGATGCGATTATGAGACGCATGCGCTCCGCACGGGAGACCTTGAGAGAGAGCGCTGCGTGCAAGTGGCTTTGTTTACTTCTTACCGAAACACGACAGGGCACATACGCACGCAGTAGACTCACGGCACGTTGGCAATTGAATGACTCACGGTAATTATTTCTTTGTCAGTGAATATTCAATTATACAGAGGTAAGTACAATTCACATTTTATTAATTCATTATCTATTTAATAATTTCCAAATATGTATAATTTTATTTACAAGTTTATACAACCCTGTTGTCAACAGAAGTGTAAAGTAATTTAAATTTAAATTTTAGTGAAGTTTATTTGCTTATGTTATTAAAGTTTCAGTTGTAATAATTAATTTTATTTATTCATAATGTGCTTGCATCGTTCGTGCAGCTTTATATTTTATTTTTAATTTTAAATTTCATTTAGGGATGGAAAAATCAAAGAGGAAATGCCATTTCAACGATCAATTGAAAAAGGAATTTCCATTCCTCATATCAAAGAAAGATGCCATTGTTTTCTGCAATATTTGCAGAGGAGAATTTTGTATTGCAGTTGGGGGCAGAGCATCTGTAACGAAACACTTGTCCAGCAACAAACATAAGCAATCATTAGATGCATCAGCTTCCAGTCATAAAGTAACAGGTTTTTTAAAAACTTTTTTCCCACCTTTTAGTTAGCCCGATCACTATTCAAAGTATGATTGCACTAAAGATGTAGCATTCTTGGAGTTTCATTTCCAACACTTTGTCTAATGAAGTCCAATGATAAATTTCCATCCTTCACAATAGCTGCACTCATGTAAGTCCTACTTTTCATCCAAGTATGCCACAACCCAATATTTTATTGTTTTGTTTATTAATAGGAATAATGACATTGCTTACAAATTTTCATCATTCATCCATACTTACAAGCAGTAGTTGGATTCAGCCGGTTTGCCCAGGTTCAGACAAACCGGTTGTTAAATTACCTCCCCTCTGCTATCAAAGTGGATCCTGGGAGCTGCACTGTGGTGCAATGGAGAAATGGGCAATGGAGCGGTCAGCATGAGGGAAGGAGAAGGCCACTTACCCTCTTTCTTCTCCCTGTTCCTTCTCCTTCGTGCCGGTTGTTCGGTTTCCTGTTTCTCCATTGCAGCGCAGCACCCAGGATCCACTTTGATAGTGTGTATGTGTATTTTTGTGTATGTGTGTGGTGGTGGAGGGTAATTTAACAACCCGTTCACCCAGGGGTCAGGTTGGTCATCGCGGGAGGCTCGCCCCGCATGTGTGGCAGAGCTGGAGGATGGGGATGGGCCACACCTTCCATGACAGTCAATCTGACTCTGGGTGAACTGGTTGTTAAATTATTTGAATCCCACCACTGCTTACAAGCTATTTTGTTACTAAAAACTGCTGGTGTTATTTAATTTTCTTCTCGCTACAGGATAGCACAGTATCTAATCTGAGTAGAGAAGATGCAAAGTGAGCTTTTTTCCACTTCTTATCTGACTTCATTCTAACATGACCGGGCAACTTTTTTTTATTGCAGTGTTCTCATGGCATTGCCTTCATTTCATCGCCAGTCAATGAATGAAACATAATTCAGCATCCTTACAAATGTATCTTCTTTCCCTTATTCCAACACTGTCCATGGCCAACCTGAAAGTAAACGGAGTTGACTTTGTCACCCTGATTCTGGAAGAAAATCAGATGATCAGCAGTGACTGGAATAAGATCAATAGTGGCCAAATAGAAATCAACAAGGGAGCTCTTTTCTTCTCAGGATAGTTTTTTGACAATTCAAAGATAAGTGAACAGTATTGCAATTCAACAGTGAGTTGCACTCCACCCAAGGTGGCACTTGCAACATTGCAAGAGTCAGTTTGGGTATTATGGTGCATGTCACTGATACAAACTACTGCCTCAGTAGGAGAGAACAGCAAATGCCATTGTTTACATTGCATCTCAGTTTTTCTTCTTCTACCCAGACTGATCAAAGATCTATAGGGTAAATTACATGTTCTTGTTTGTATTTATCCAGCCACTTTTATTTAGAATCAATAGGAGAATGTATAACCAAGATATCAAGCTTAGAAACCATTAAGAATTTGATGCTCCATGAATTTAAACTTTCTATTAAAATAATCTAACCAAGTGAACACCAACTCATTTGAAAGCATGAAATCTCACAGTTTAACTGCATACTGTGTGAAGTATATCCTTTATCTGTTCTGAATCTGGCATACTCAGCTTCATTACCGATAGATAACAGAGGTTCTAGGAATTATGAGGCTTTATCTTTATCTTTCTGTATCTTTATCCAATATTGTCACACTCACCTAGCCTTTTTCTAAGCTTAAAAAAAATCCAAATGCTTTTATTTACAGGGCAATTGTTCATTGCAAATACTTATTTCCACCTTTTAGTTAGCCCGATCACTATTCAAAGTATGATTGCACTATAGATGTAGCATTTCATTTCCAACACTTTGTCTAATGAAGTCCAATGATAAATTTCCATTCTTCACAATAGCTGCACTCATGTAAGTCCTACTTTTCGTCCAAGTATGCCACAACCCAAAGTTCTGTCCTATACTACTGACAGCTCTGATTCCATCTGCATATAGAGTTAAATCATCTTTCCCCATAATGAATTGCAGATTAGATAGATAATCTGAAATGTATATGCTATTTTAATGTTCATTCCTTCAAGATCTTTTTTTTTGAGGTCCTCATTATTTTCTTTTCTATTAATTACCCAAAATAATTTGAGGACAAACTCTATCACCTTGCTTTTCAATCATAGTTCCATGTCATTGATAAATATATTAAAGATCAACAGATAGATCCTTGGAGATATTCACTTTTCAGGTCTCTCCATTATTACAATTGCTCATTGATTTCAGCTTTCCCTTCCTTAACCATCCTTAAAAGGACATCTGCTATCTTTTCTTATCCCATGAATTATTAATGTATTTAAGCTAAACATAACAAAAACACTTTTAATTAATTGCTATTGATAGAGCTCCTACATATAACATTTACCATTCATTACCTTTTATGTGTTAGTTCTACTTTCCTGATATGCTTATAGTCTGTATCCTGCTATAAGACTCTAATGGAATGTACAAATGACTTTGGGGAAAGGGGGAAGAGATGCTGCTTAAGAAACAATCAGAGAGGCAGGAGTCCATAGTTGCTTGAAAGCAGTGGTGGGATTAAAAAAATGCTACCAGTTCTCTTGGCGTGGCTTGGTGGGCATGGCTTGGTGAGTGTGGCAGGGGAAGGATACTGTAAAATCTCCATTCCCTCCCCACTCCAGGGGAAGGTTACAAAATCCCCATTTCCTTCTGATCATCTGGGACTCGGGAGGCAGAGAATAGATGGGGGCAGGGCCAGTCAGAGGTGGCATTTGCCAGTTCTCCAAACTACTCAAAATTACTGCTACCAGTTCTCCAGAACTGGTCAGAACCAGCTGAATACCACCTCTGCTTGAAAGTGAGAAAAAGAAACTTGCAAAATTCTGTTAATGTGGCTTTGCAATAAAGTAGAATTAATTAATCATGTCATGTCTCCTGTCTGGTTTACCTGAGAGGGTTGACATCAGTTTTGCAAGCCTCAAGGCAAAAAGCTCCAACTCCACTTTAACCATTTGACCCATGAGTTTGGGTCCTGTAAGGTTCTTTCTCTGACCATTGGATGACAAAGGACTCACATCTCTCTTGTCTGGCTCTTTCTTAGACCCACCATTACAGGGCAGAATAACAATAATATAAAGCAAGATCTGAAGAATTACCTACAACAAATGGAAAAATTGAAGGACTTCTAAGTTCCACCAAACGTAACGGGATGCCAGTTTTTTTAAAGAAGACTCTGAGGTCTGCAACTGTGGCATTGGGTATTAGAAATATATAAAAATTGATAAATCATTGTACTGTATTTCCTTTGGAGGGAACTGATAAACATGAGCTGCAGATTTTCCTTTCTATGAAGATTTAAGTATCAGCTGCAATTAATACCTGAATTTGGCAAACTTAGCTATCAAACTATGTAGCCACACTATTCAAGAAGAACACTCAAGAGATTCTCTTGTTATTACCCTAGGAGAATTTATCGGTAACCTGGAATGATTCAAGCAGGTATCTTTGCAGGTTCCATTCAAACTAATTGGATTTGATGGCTTAACATTAATTTTAAATTTCATTGATTTAAATAGGCATGTTTAATTCTGTGTACAAATCACAGAACTATTGGAATCCACCTCCAGTCGGAACTGACATTAGAGTCTCAGTTGGATATAGAATGTCTGCTTGATTAAATGTTAATGTCCCCCCTCTGCACTCTTTAGATTTCTGATAAGTCTCAGCGTTTAATCAAGATAGTTCCTCTTTAAAGTTTAAAATTCTGAATAGCTTTTTTCCTTATGTATGTCATTAGGTAAAGGTTCCCTTGGCACATATGTGCTAGTCGTTCCCGACTCTAAGGGGCCGAAGAGCCAGCACTGTCCAAACACAACTCTGTGGTCATATGGCTTGTATGACAAAACGCCAAAGGTGCACAGAACGCTATTACCTTCCCACCAAAGGTGGTTCCTATTTTTCTACTTGCATTTTTACGTGCTTTCGAACTGCTAGGTTGGCAGAAGCTGGTACAAGTAATGGGAGCTCACATAATTACACGGCACTAGGGATTCAAACTGCCGACCTTTTTTTCCCCCCGGGAGATCACTTCCGGTTCCTGTAGGTAGCGGACGTGTTGTCCGTTGCTTGTCTCCCCGGTGGGCTCCTTTCAGGAGCACAGGGGGCCCTAGAGGGGTCTCGTGACACAGGGAAGCTTGCTGGAATCCCCCAGACTCGGCGGCAACTGGCGGGGGTGTTTCTAGCCTCGCCCCAGGAGCCGGGGAGCGGAGGGGGGACATGAAACCACCAGGATCCTTAATTCTTTTCAAGGGAACTGATTATATCTGTACTCAGTATGGTTCATGTAATGACATATCATACCACAATACTAATTTTTATCACATCATTCACTACTTTTGTGGTGTCTTTTGTACTTTTGTGATCTTTTGTTTATTTCCCCCTTCTTCAGGATCTCACCAACTCCATTCAGTCACAAATTTCCCAATGTTCCCTTTACCCATTCACTCTTTCATCATTTATTTGTTTAAGATTCAGTACTCATTCATTCTCTCTAATGATCAAATCACATAAATGTGCTATTTTGTTTCTGTGTTCATGGACATTGGTAGTCAATCTGCAGTCATTTAATACAGTTCATTCTTGATCCTTCATTTTTTATTTGTGCAGTTGTTGTTTAATTACACAGATTCCTTCCCACTGCATTAACTTGCTTATGTTTCTTTTTTCTGACACACCCAACTCATTTATAAATTATATTTAACAAAGTGGAGAGGAAAGCTTATATACACGCATTTTATTATCTTATGCACAGACATTTTATCTTCTTCCAGCAATCTTTCTTTTCTCAGACCACATGCTATACACAATCTTTCTCTTGGCATTTGTACATTTTATTTTTATTTTTTAACTTTCCTATTTCCTTAATACCAGACAAACAAGGTAAACCAAGGTACACATATTCAACTACTTGCTTTATCATTATACATAACTAATAATCATTCACTGCATTTTCTCTATTAAAACGACTCTTAGTCTCTGATAAACTAATTTTCAGAATCCAACTAATAGTAGCATCACATAATCTGTAATCCACAAATCATTCAAGTACTCAGGCAACACCATGGCAATACTTGCCCACAAAAAATCCAATACATTCTCATCTCTAACCAACACACCTATAACTGCACCACAACAATTCCTTTTTTTCCCTTCATGTTTATGATAATCAATAACAAAGAGGAAATCACATATCCTTGTCATATTCCTGCTTTATTGCTGCTCACTGTTGACACATTCACTAAACTTTTGTTTATTTCTATCATACGTTGTCTTTGTCATATTCAGAAATGACTTTTAAATTGACCTTAGTATAAAATACTCAAGAATTCAATCCTACTTAACTTATACATTCTCTAAATCAACAATGGTACAAGAAATAAATACAAATAAGTTCATATGCCACTCAACTCCCAGTGACTTTCATGCATTTTCAAACTGGGTTGTGTCTTGTGTGAAATCAAATGTGTATTCTTATGATCAACAATGGAAAATACATCTTCCTGGAAATGTTGCAAGTCTAAATGTATGTCCTTTCTTCATTATGTATAGAAGCTATTGGAACTCTGCAAAAGGTCATCCAGACAATTTTTGCTCAAACTAAACACAAAATCTGGAGGATCTGTTAAATCTGTTAGCTATAATGAGCTATTCTGCAAAACAAAATATGTACAAGAATTATAATTAAGGTCAACTGATTCTAAAAAAGGATAAAGTCAAGAGAGCGTGTTGAGGTGGGGAAGAGAGCAGAGCACTACAAATGAGAGCTGGTGTAATGTTTCATATGGTGGCTGAATGTAGGGAAACTTGATCATAGTTCTTCCTTAGCCATGGAAGCCACAGGGTGTCTTTGAGTCAGTTACTTACTTTCACACTCAGAGCAGGTTCTCCAATGATCTGCCTGAAGACAAACCTCTTTTCACATCACAAATTGATTATTTTGCTGTATGTACTAGGTAAGCAAAGCAGAGAAAATATGATTTTTGCAGGTTTATAAGAGCCGTGGTGCAGTGGTTACGATGCAGTACGCAGGCTACTTCTGCTGATTGCTGGCTGCCAGCAATTTGGCAGTTTGAGTCTCAACAAGCTGAAGATTGACTCAGCCTTCCACCCTTCCAAGTAAAACTATTCACTAAGGCTGCATTACTATTACTATTAGTCTTCTCATCGTTCTATCACCCATCTCCTCCTACTTATGACTGCATGACTGTAACTTTGCTGCTTGCATCCTTATGATTTATATTGATATTGCTTATTTGTACCATATGACTATCATTAAGTGTTGCATTTTTTTTATTCTTGATGAATGTATTTTATTCTCCTTATGCATACTGAGAGCTTATGCACTAAAGACAAATTCCATTTGCAATTGATGCAATTGTTGATAGTGATTGTCAGACTAAATGTCTAAAGGCTTTCTCAGCCCTGCTTGGAGATGCACGGATTTAACTAATTATATTCTTCAAATCAACCTACAGCCTATTGCTTGTACTTCCCATTCCTCCCTATATGCTAAGTGTGTCTATTTTACTTTTCAAATTAAAAGCACCACCCTTTGGACTATAAAACACATACAATATTCAACTGGGCTGAGTAGCATGTTAACATGCTAGGGACAATCTTTTATAAGCAATCATACAGACAAGAGGTGGATAGGCAATTTCAATAGTTGGGGTAAAATTCTGTGCTGCATTGAATCCTAAATCAAGCAACAGATTAAACAGATTAACAGAGTTGGAAGGGACCTTGTAGGTCATCTAGTCCAACCCCCTGCCCAAGCAGGAGACTCTACACCATTTATGATAGATGGCAGTCCAGTCTCTTCTTGAAAGCCTTCAGTGGTGAAGCTCCCATGACTTTTGAAGGCAAGCTCTTCCACTGAGTGATGGTTCTCACTGTCAGAAAGCTCCTCCTTATTTCTAGGTTGAATCTCTCCTTGGTCAGTTTCCATCCATTATTCTTCGTCTGGCCTTTGGGTGCTTTGGAAAATAGCTTAACTGCTTGTTCTCTATGGCAGCCCCTCAAATATTGGAAGACTGCTATCATGTCTCCCCTGGTCCTTCTCTTCACTACACTAGCCACGCCCAGTTCCTGTAGCCCTTCTTCATATGTTTTAGTCTTTGTTGCTGTTCTCTACAGTGTTGCAAACATTAAAATTTAAAATATCTTGTTACCTTAAAAGGATTGAAAGTATACATATTAAACAGTAATATCAAAAGAAGAAGAGAGAGGATCTACGAAAGAATAAAGTTGCAAGCAAATGTTATAAATAAAGGGATTTCAAACCATGTATTTATCAGGTCAATAGCTGAAACGTTTTGTCAAAATGCAGCCAGGTTACAATAGTTTAGAAGCAATTTATTTATATTCTGAAGAGCATATGAAAATCTTTGACAATTTCTGATTTTGGCTGGCTCTAGTAAGTCAGGTTGATAAAAGAGGAAAAGACATAATTCCCTTTTCCAAACCATATAATACCTGTATCTGTTCCAGATGAATGCATGAAAGCCATCACAATTTGGAATTAATCCATGAAAGCACCCTATCACTATGTTGCTCTCTACAAAGCCGAGCAATGTTTATCCTATTTCTGTTACCTTTTATTAACTTCTTATGTTGAAACTTATCTCTTTTGGCAACAGTTTGTGGGGGGAGGCAAAACAGACAGCAGAAGGAGGGGGGAGAGTACTTTTATGAAAGATAGCAAGTATATCCTCCTCTTGAAACCATCAGTCTCATCTTTTAAGAAATGGATTTGTTAATACCTAACATCTCCTTGTCCCATATGTTCAAAGGATAAGAACATCTCAGATTTTGCTTTTAAGAATATGTTTCTAATCCATGAGTTGCATTTATCTATGGAAAAAAAACAATCAGCCCATGCCTGCTTAACTATCAGCATCATAGGCATGTGCAGAGAGCTATGATGATGCCAAGAATGATGAAACAATCATCGTGGGAAAACAGTATGAAGTATATTCTTTTGTATTGCAATGTTGATGGCAAACATGCATTGAGTAGAGTTTCCAGGAACCAATCTGACCACTAACAAAGTCAACTTGAACTGGGCTTGAGCTCATTATTTTTTCCCCAAGCTAGATTAATTTAAAAAAAAAAAACATTAGTCATGCAAATGACATCAAAATATATGTGTGGGGGAAGGGGAGGGGGAGGTGTCTTCAATAAAATGATTTATAACACCAACTTGATTTTTTTTATTCCCCCACGAATACTGCTATATCTATTTATAATTGCAGAGGGACAAGCATGCAATAAGGGAATGATAAATTATACAGGTTAAATTCATCACTGACTACTAGTAGAATACAACCAGCTCCACTTCGTTGGAACTTATCAGATACAGATAGCCTATATATGTCAGGAGTATGGTGTATGTATGGGTGCATCTGGAGAGAGAGAGAGAGAGAAAGGGAAAGAGAGGATACTCAACCTTTAGTGGGCTCACAGTCCTTGCTTTGAAGTACTTGGAGGTTTATCTGTGTCCTCGGGGTCACCCAAAGTAGTGCACTTGGTTCTTATAGTCTGCAATTTTTCTCTGGAAATCCATTCCTACACCCACATCATTCAAAGGGTGCTCATCCCAAATTGCATACCTAAAAGTCTGTAGAGATTCTCAGTCTTCCACCATGGGACAACCATGATCTGTAGGAATGGATTTCCAGAGAAAAATTGCAGACTACAGGAACCAGGAGCCCTACTCAGGTGACCACAAGGACACAAATAAACCTCCAAGTCCTTCACCAATCCTCTAAAAGGATGCAGATCACCAGCTGTCTGCAAGGAATATAAATCCTTCCCTTCCCCACTATCCTGTCAGAGCTGAAGAAGCTTCTTGGATGTGAAGTGAAATGTCTTCAAAAGAAAAAATAAGAAAGTCCAGTTGCCTCCTGAAAAAGCACCTTTGGGACAACCATGACCTGAATGACTGAGACTCTCTACAGGCTTTAAGCTACTTCACTAGTCATTTTATTTATTTTTGTGTAAGGAATTGATGAGTCATCTGATGGGGTGAGAAAATATACACAAACAACATGAATTAGTTCCAGCCCATTAAAGTCTGGATAGTAAATACAACGAGAACCCCAGGTTTGTGAAAAGACACCGCACTTTCTTTGAAGATCCTATTCATTTAGTGCTGAGATGCTTCTAGGCATCGGGAACACATCACATTTTCAAAACTCCTAACCTGGAGAAATATATTACCATCCCACTAAGGAAAAAGATACTGGATAAAATGCAAAATGTTTCCCTTTTAACTGGGACAGTAATAAACCTCTTTCTCTCCAAAACAGATATATGCATACACTTTGCAACATTTGCTTTCTAGGCAATAAAGATGGGTGTCTCAATATATAATAAAAAAGAACATTGAAAACTCTTTCAGCCAATAGGAGCTGATCATTTTGGTGCTCCTAAAAGCTATTGTCAAAATGAATTGCTTGTTTCAGTTTTAGGAGAATAGACCTCCTTATTGCTAGCAGTAGTGTAATCACCTGCTGTTCTAAGTGGCATTTCCAGAATAAGGTGGCTCAGAGCTTTTATCTGCACTGTAGTCAGCCTAACCAGTAAGCAGTTAACTCGAAAAAAGCACCATTAACAAAATGCCAGACCTAGATAGCAATTTCACACAGAGAAGCAATGCTGTCAGCATATGGTATATTTGAATAAATAAACTCCTTGGTGAATAGAGATGATAGCAGTTTCCAGCAAAGCTCCGGTTAGCGGAACTTGTGGGAGCATTGATTTTAATAGTCAGGCTATTTTGAAAGAATCCAAATGTACTAAGCTCCCTGGGATGAAGGTAATATTTTGATATAGACTAGCCTAATTACTTGAAAGAAAGTTATTGTTTTCATCTGAATCCATTGTAATATAGAATAGTCTTAACTAACAAATTAAATATTTATCAAAGGCACAGTTTGAGGCACAGGCCATCAGCTGGATGACGTGATATTTTACCCCCTTTTATAGGTTTTTTAAAAAGAGGTTTAGATATATATTTTTAAACTAGGTCCTGATCAGGCATTGAACGACACAGAAAGAGTGAGAGGCACATTTAAGTGCTCCTCTTGGTACAGTTCTAAGTTGTGCTCATTTGAGTAAGATCAAATATTGGCAGAGAATATAATTTGAAACATGAATGCTTGGGATTTATGTAGTTTTGGTAAGTGGTATCAAAGTCTTCTAACAGTAGTTCTATGTATTATCTCAATATTATGTTTGTTTGGATTGCTTTTCATCCTTTTTGTTAAACTTTCACCAGAGAAGAAAAAGTTCTGATAGATAAAAATATTTACAGTTCACGGTTAAACTGTGAGATCTTTAATGCTCTCTGACCTTGGTTGTTTTCTTGCAGACATTTCATTACCAAACTAGATAACATAATCAGTGACAGAAAGCAGTGGAGTTTGCTCTCATTGTATATACTCATTGCCCTGTCAATGTTGGTAGGAATGGTCTGGTTTGGCTGTTGTTTACTGTTAGTTTGTTTTGCAGTTCCTTGATTGGAACATTTTTTGCTTCTTGATTGTTGGTCGGAAGTTAATCTTGGTGTTAATCTCCACTCATCTGGGTATTGATTGCTGGTGAGGAGCTGTTCTAGGTCCCCTTTTTGTCTTGTTGATTGTCTCTTTTGAATAGTATATAGGTGTTATTTACGTGCTTGTTCATGGCTGATTTATCTGAGTCTCAGGCTTACAGAAATTCACTAGTGTTTGGGAATTGTAAATATAATAAATTATAAAGTATTTACAATGCAGAGAGGTGTAGTAGAGGAAAGGTTGTCAGTTTCTAGGGTTGAAAATGGCCCACTTGATGGTGCTCTCTTAAAGTGCAACAAGTAAAACTTTTTCCTCAATATTCTTCAGTTTGAAAAATGTATAAACCCCATATTCAAACCAGTACAGCAATCCAGCTTCCCATACCCCTAAATAAGTTCTCATTTGAAATCTTGCTGTAAAGCTAATGTGCATACTACATAGCAACTAGGCTGCACTTTAAGAGAGCACCGTCAAGTGGGCTCTTTGAAATCCTACAAACTGACAGCCTCACCTCTACTTCACCACTCTCCATCATTAATAAATTATAATTTTATTATAATTACTTAATTATAATTATAATGCATTAATTAAACTGACATACTTCAACTCATCTAAACATAGTGCCCAAGACAACTAACAACACAATATTGTAGGATAAAATTTAGTTAAAACAGAATAATACTGCTAATACTAATACTAATACTAATACTAATACTACTAATACTACTAATACTACTACTACTACTACTACTACTACTACTACTACTACTAATAATAATAATAATAATAATAATAATAATAATAATAATAATAATAGACGCTAAAACTGAAACCAGAAAAGCAGGCCATAGCTGAATTCTGGAAAGGATTGTGAGAAAATGCAAAGGACTACAATAAGGAAGCAAAGTGGATACATGACTTTGAGAAAAGCATTGGTAACAAACAAATGCAAGTATTAGAAATAACAACTGAGATAGTCAAAAATTGAGTAAAAAACGTAAATAATTGGACATCACCTGGAAATGACCAATTACATGGTTTCTGGCTCAAATATCTGACCAGTTTACATGCAATATTGGCCAGGCAACTGAATGAGATTTTACAAAATGGCCAAATTGATGAATGGTTGACAACTGGAAAAACATACTTGATTCAGAAAGATGCAACTAAAGGAACAATACCTGAAAACTACAGACCAATAACATGCTTGCCAACAACCTTCAAATTACTCACAGGCATTATTGCAGATAATATTTTGGATCATTTGGAAACAAACAAAATCTTGCCAGTAGAGCAAAAAGGCAATAAAAGATCAGCTCCTGATTGATAAAATGATATTAGAAAATTGGAAGAAAAGAAAAACGAACTTGAATATGGTCTGGATTGATTATAAAAAGGCATTCGACTCATTGCCACATAGTTGGATCATAAAATGCTTAGAAACAACTGGCATTAGCAAAAATATTACATCCTTCACTGAAAAGGCGATGAAACAATGGAGAACCGAGTTGGCAATAGGGAATGAGAACTACGGAATGGTAATATCAAGCGAGGAATTTTCCAGGGTGATTCACTTTCACCTCTTCTCTTCATTATCGCGATGATCCCGCGATCAGTAATCTTAAAAAAAAAATGAAATTAGGCTTCCAAACAGCCAAAGAAGCTGAAAAAAATTCGCATTTATTATATATGGATGATTTGAAACTCTATGGTAAGTCAGAAATAGAAATCCAATCACTGACAAACACAGTCCGAGTATTCAGCACCGATATTTCAATGCAGTTTGGCATGGAAAAATGTGCCACTGTATCCATAAAAAGGGGCAAAATCACTGCATGGGAGGGAATTGAAATGCCCAAAGGCCAACTAATTAAATGCAACGAAAATGAAGCCTACAAATACTTAGGCATTTTGCAGTTGGATAACATCAAACATGGAGAAGTAAAAACTATTGTCAGGAGAGAGTACACCAACAGAGTTAGAAAAAATTGAAATCTAAATTAAATGATGGAAATACAATCAAGGCCATAAATACCTGGGCAATAACAGTTATAAAATACACAGCTGGTATAGTTAACTGGACACAAGCTGATTTGGACATTTTGGACCGAAAAACCAGGAAACTAATGACAATGCACTACAGTTTACATCCACGCGGTGACATTGATAGACTATACCTGCCTCGAAAATCAGGTGGCAGAGGATTATTACAAGTGAAGCAAATAGTTGAAGAAGAAAAACATGCACAGGCTGATTATTTAAAAGAAAGTCAAGAAAATCTATTAATCAAAATAAAGAGCAAAAATCTACTGAAGGCCTAACAGACGAAACAAGAATACAGAAAAGATGTGATAAAATCAAGAATGGAGAGTTGGCAGAACAAAGGGGGCGAGCAATTGCCCCCTGTGGAACGGGCGCACAATTTGGGCGTCCTCCTAGATGCCCGGCTGTCAATGGATGACCATGTGGCAGCCGTGGCAAGGGGGGTGTTCCACCAGGTTCGCCTGGTGCGCCAGTTGCGCCCCCTACTGGACCGGGATGCCCTACGCACGGTCACTCATGCACTGGTGACATCTCGGCTGGACTACTGCAATGCCCTCTACATGGGGCTTCCCTTGGGACGCGCTCGAAGACTGCAGCTAGTCCAGAACACAGCCGCGCGGGCTATTATGGGGAGTACTAGGTACTCCCACGTAACACCGCTCCTGCGCGAGCTGCACTGGCTGCCTGTGGTCTTTCGAGTGCGTTTCAAGGTGTTAATTACTATCTTTAAAGCGCTCCATGGCTCAGGACCTAGGTACTTGCGGGATCGCATCCTACCACACACTTCCCTGCGACCGATTCGCTCTCACAGGGAAGGACTCCTCCGGGTGCCGTCCACTAAGCAATGCCAACGGGCGGCGCCTAGGAGTAGAGCCTTCTCTGTGATGGGCCCAACCCTCTGGAATGACCTCCCCCCCGATATCAGAACCACCACCGACTTCCGCTCCTTTCGACAAAAACTGAAGACTCACCTGTTCCGTTTAGCCGACCTGGCCCATTTATAGTTTTATTCTACCTCCTGGCAGATATTTTAATTGGGTATTTTTAGGGTATTTAAATATTGCTTTTAATTACTTTACTTCAGATATGTACAGTTTCTTATTGCCTCCTCTTTGTGTTTGTATTTTCTATTTATTGATGTGTTTTTATTTGACTGTACACCGCCCCGAGTCCCTTTGGGGAGAGGGGGCGGTATAAAAATCTAAATAAAAGTAAAGTAAAGTAAAGTAAAGCATTGCATGGTCAATTTCTGGAAAAGTGGACAGTGAAAAAACTTGGTTATGGTTAACAACAGGTACATTAAAGAAAGAAACAGAGTCACTAATCCTGGCTGTGCAAGAACAAGCTATCCGAACAAATGCCATTAAGGCCAAAATCGAAAAATCCTCTGATGATGCCAAATGCAGACTCTGCAAAGAAGTTGATGAAACTGTTGACCACATACTCAGCTGCTGTAAATAATTGTGCAGACTGATTATAAATTGCACAATTCAGTAGCACAAATGATCCAGTGGAATTTGTGCAAAAATTATAATATTAAAACAACAACTAACTGGTGGGAACATAGGCCTGAAAAAGTCACCGAAAATCAGATGGTTAAGATCCTATGGGATTTTCGTATACAAATGGACAAAATACTGGCGCATAGCACACCAGACATCAAAGTGGTTGAGAAAAATAAGGTTACAATCATAGACATCGCAATACCAGGTGATAGCAGGGTCAACGAGAAGGAATATGAAAAAAATCACGAAATACCAGGACTTAAAAATCGAAATCCAACGATTATGGCACAATCCAGCAGTGGTAATTCCAGTGGTAATTGGCACAC
The DNA here is from genome assembly GCF_964273705.1 of Natrix helvetica. Taxonomy (NCBI): domain Eukaryota; kingdom Metazoa; phylum Chordata; class Lepidosauria; order Squamata; family Natricidae; genus Natrix; species Natrix helvetica. Next base: position 71,733,706 of record NC_138549.1, on the reverse strand, counting down.
TGGGTGCTATTCCAAAAGCACTGGAATTACAATGAAAACAGTTAAAAATTGACCAATCACCATCAGTCAAATGCAAAAAGCCGCACTGCTTGGATCCACACACATATTACAAAAATATGTTACGACGTCCTAGGCCCCTTGGTGGGGCCCGACTAGTAATTAATGCCAAATCCGGCGAAACAACTGGCCGCTGTGATACAATTCTGTTGATGCAACAACAACAACAACAATAATAATAATATCACCACTTATCAAAGCTTACTTGTCTGTCAACTTTAAGATATATATATATATATATATATATATATATGTGTGTGTGTGTGTGTGTGTGTGTGTGTGTGTGTGTATGTATGTGTGTATATATATATATATATATATATATATATATATATATATATATATATATATATATATATATATATATATATATATATATATATATATATATATATATATATATATATATATATATATATATATATATATATATATATATATATATATATATATATATGTATTTGTGTTACAACCCCTGGGGTTACAACCCCTGGTATTAGAACCCGGGCTGTATATATCTTAGGCAGGAGTCTTAACCACTAAGCCACGGGTTCTCTTCCTTATCAGTTGAGCCAGGGAAATAGGTATGTATTTGTGTTACAACCCCTGGTATGCCTAAATATGGGAGGAAGGTCACTACTCCCTCTTTCTGTCCTTCGGCTTATCACAAAGACCATGCAGGCAGAAAACCATATTTTTATTTTTACTGTTGCCTTTTTATATTTGTGTTGTAATTGTACTGATACTGATATGTATGTATGTATGTATGTATGTATGTATGTGTGTGTGTGTGTGTGTATATATATATATATATATATATATATATATATATATATATATATATATACATACATACATACATACATACATACATACATACATACATACATACATACGTTTGCTACTGAAAGGATATATGGATGACAGACAAGATGGTTAATTTACATTTCAATATAATTAGCAATCTAGGTACCATTTTAAGCCATTCCTTTTTGTTCCTATTCTGCTTTGCTCCATTTATTTTTTTCCTGTATCATTATTTTTTTTTCTCCTTTTCATGTTCTTTTAAATAAAATAATGTAAAGGGGAAAAGTGAAACCAACCTCAACACAACTGCAAAGGAAAGTACCTCTGCAGATTCCAAATGAAAATATAAGAACAAAATAATGAGGAAATTCTAACAAGATTTTTTTAAATTGCCAAAACAGCATATGAACATCTGTGAATTCTTAAATATTGCCTCCTATGTCTCCTATACTGATCTGTGGCTGGAGACAGGCATTATAAAAGTTGAGGCAAGAGTGTGTCACACTTCAATAAATCTTTGATTAAAACTTAACTTTAATCCTAGAGGTTTAGTACCATTAATTCTCCAGGATGAACTATCAATCTATCTGGATTAAAGTTATAAGATCTAAACAGTCCTATATCTGTTTTTCTTCCCCTCCTTTGGTTCTTGAAATGGAATATGATCAGGTAAAGCAAATCTTGAAGCAGGGTATAAAGGATACTAACTACTAGGTAGATTTAGGAAAAATCTAGTTGTTCTGTCATTAACACCTAAATACCTAATTATTCCAGCTCACTACCTATCTGTTAGAAATACCCAACCATAGGAAAGATTTCTCCCTTGCCCACGGCCATGATCTTTCTTCCTTGATTTTGGATAGATAGATGATAGACAGACAGACCGGCAGGCAGGCAGGCAGGCAGGCAGACAATGGATGATAAAGAAAGGTATGTGTCAGTGGTGGGTTTCAAATATTTTTACTACCGATTCTGTGGCGTGACTTATTTTGTGGGTGTAGCTTGGCAGTCATGTGACTGGGTGGGCATGGCCAATTTAGCCATCCATTTTGCCAATTTAGCAGTCCATTAAGCAATACACAGCAGCCCCCTTTTCTATTATTTTTAATACTGTATGAAGTTTTTGCTCTAGGCTTTTTTTTTACTGGGGGGCGGGAGGTTGGCAATGTCTGGGGATTTCTGGGAATTTCTCCTCTACGTTAGAGGCACTAAAATAACCAAGATGATATAAGGTCTCCTTCTGCAGCAGGGGTTGAACTAGATGACCTCTGATGTCCCTTCCAGCCCTGGATTTGCTGTTTCAAAGCATCCTCTGAAGCTGCATCTAGTGCTAGGTTTGTGGTCCTTCCTTCCTCTCCTTTTTCTCTCTCTTCCTCCCTCCCTCATTCTATCGATCCATCCATATCACATTCACTTTCCCTTCCCTTCTTCTCCCTTCCCTCCCTCCCCCCTCCCTTCCTTCCACTATAGGTTAGCTTAGCCTAAGCAAGGATAGCTAGTGGCACTTTCAATAAGCTCTAAACTCCATGCCAGAGGTCAGCAAACTTAGCAACATTAATACTTGCAGAGCTGAATTCTGGCAGTTGAAGTTCACAAGTATTAAAGTTGCCAAGTTTGCAGACCTCTGCTCCATGCACTTGGGGATCCCCAAATTTTGGGCTTAGCAGGCATCCCTAAAGACTGCTGGGAGCCAAAATTGGTGCCCCCCATCTCCCTGCTCTATTTTGGTCCTAGTAGGCCTCCCTAAAGCCTGCTGAGAGCCCAAATGGGGCTGGTGGGGACCCTGGAAGGGACGGGGGAAGAGAAGGTTGTGAGCCTGATGGGGATGGTGGAGGGGGGGGTGCAGCAAGCTCCATGGGGGGAGGCTAGAGAGATTTACCTGTAGGCAGAAGGAGGCGGCAGCTGAATTGGGACACAGGGCAGACACCACGTGACAGCTTTACTTTACTTTACTTTTATTTGCGCTTATAGACCGCCCCCTCTCCCAAAAGGGACTCGGGGCGGTGTACAGTCCATGCAGAAAATACATCACATAATAATTAAATAATTAAATAGTTACATTGTTAAATAAATAGATAGATATGGAGGAGGTTAAAAAGAACTGTATGTCTAAGTAAAGTATCTAAAATATAATTTAAAAACCCTAAAAAACCCATAAATTAAATTTAAAAACAATTCCCCTAAAATACCAGTTAGAAAATATATCTGCCAGGGGGTAGAAGTTATGCATGTGCCAGGCCAGCTAATCGGAACAGGTGAGTCTTCAATTTTTGTCGGAAGGAGCGGAAGTCGGTGGTGGTTCTAATGTCGGGGGGGAGGTCATTCCAGAGGGTTGGGCCCATCACAGAGAAGGCCCTACTCCTTGGCGTCGCCCGTTGGCATTGCCTAGTCCCTCCCTGTGAGAGCGGATTGGCCGCAGGGATGTGTGTGGCAGGATGCGATCCCGCAGGTAGCTAGGTCCTGTGGTATGGAGCGCTTTGAAGATGGTAATCAAAACCTTGAAACGCACCCGAAAAACCACAGGCAGCCAGTGCAGCTCGTGCAGGAGAGGTGTTACGTGGGAGTACCTAGTACTCCCCATGACAGCCCGCGCGGCTGCGTTCTGGACTAGCTGCAGTCTCCGGGCGCTTCCCAAGGGAAGCCCCATGTAGAGAGCATTGCAGTAGTCCAGGCGAGATGTCACCAGTGCGTGAGTGACCGTGCGTAGGGCATCCCAGTCCAGTAGGGGGCGCAATTGGCACACCAGGCGAACCTGGTGGAACGCCCCCCTTGCCACGGCTGCCACATGGTCATCCATTGACAGCCGGGCATCTAGGAGGACGCCCAAATTGCGCGCCTGTTCCACAGGGGGCAATTGCTCGCCCCCTATGGCCAGCGATGGAGTCAGCTGGCTGAACCGAGGTGCCGGTAACCACAGCCACTCAGTCTTGGAGGGGTTGAGTTTAAGTCTGTTGTCCCCCATCCAGACCCCGACGGCTTCTAAACACCGGGACATCACTTCGACAGCCTCATTGGAATGGTTTGGGGTTGAAATGTACAGCTGGGTATCATCACGTACAGATGGTACTCAACCCCAAAACCACGGATGATCTCCCCCAGTGGCTTCACATATGCGTTGAACAGAAGAGGTGAGAGGACCGACCCCTGTGGCACCCCACAAGTGAGTGGCCTCAGGGTCAACCTCTGCCCTCCTGTCAACACACATTGCGTCCGGTCGGAGAGGTAGGAGCCGAACCACCGCAAAACGGTGCCTCCGACTCCCATCCCCTCCAGCCGGCGCAATAAGATACCATGGTCGATGGTATCAAAAGCCGCTGAGAGATCTAATAGGACCAGGATAGAGGAACATCCTCTATCTCTGGCCCTCCAGAGATCATCAACCAACGCGACCAAGGCCATCTCCGTGCTGTGCCCGGGTCGGAAGCCGGACTGGCGTGGGTCTAGATATTCGGATTCGTCAAGGTGTCGTGGAAATTGCTGTGCCACCACATTCTCAACAACCTTCGCTAGAAAGGGAAGGTTGGAGACTGGACGGTAATTAGCTAGTTCCATCGGGTCAAGTGAAGGCCTCTTGACTAAGGGCCTCACCACCGCCTCTTTCAAGGCAGTTGGTAAGGATCCCTCACCCAGCGAGGCATTCACCAGGCCCAGAAGCCAGCCTCGTGTGACCTCCCAGGTTGCCAGTACCAGCCAGGAGGGACACATGTCCATTGAACATGTGGTGGGTCGCAGCCGTCCACGTAACCTGTCCAAATCCTCGGGGGCAACAGAGTCAAACTCCTCCCAGAATGGTCTCACAAGACTCACTGTTGACGGCTCGCCTGGTCCACTGAAGGGGGCCCATCCGCTCCGGATCTGAGTGACTTTGTCCTGCAGATATTCCCCAAACTCCTCTGCTCTGCCCTGCAAGGGTGCCCCCGCGTCCTCTGCGATAAGAGGGAGCAGGTCACCCTAAACAGGGAGGCAGGGCAGTTATCAGAGGACGCAATAAGAGCGGCACAATGTCGACGTTTGGCCGCCCTCAATGCCACAAGGTAGGTCCGTAAATAGGCTCTTACCTGTGTTCGATCAGATTCGGAGCGTGAGGATGGGGCAGGGAAGCCACCCGGGAGATGAAGAGTGATTGGGTGGGGTGGGTGGGCGGGGCATTTGCACTTAAAACGGTCTGCGCATGTGCACAACAGTAAAAAAAGGAAATTTTTCATTTTTCCATGAAGATTGTTCTGCATATGCGCAGAACAGAAAACCAAGATGTCACCGCCACCGAGGATAGTACCAATACGGTCACTTGTATGCTGGAATTACTACCTACAGTATTTCTCCGTATTGGACTGAATAGGTAGGAACCCACCAATGTTCTCTCTAATTTTTTTTCAGTGTGCCCAAAAAAGTATAGTGTTTGAGCAGCACATTTTCATGCCTGAACACCTGAGTTTTTTTCACAGATGTTACCCAAGACAACAATGAAATCAGTTTTATTTGAAACTCAAAGATATGTTTATTCAAGGTACCTGCTTAATTAAAAGTGTTATACAATATCAGTATCTATCAATCTATCTATCTATCATCTATCTATCTATCTATCTATCTATCTATCTATCTATCTATCTATCTATCTATCTATCTATCTAAATAATATATAATATATTATATAAAAGCCACAGCTTAACCAGACTTATTATTACATTAGCAAGGGCCTTTCCCCCCCCCCTACATGACCGAAGAAGGCTCTGGCTCCAGGTTCTTTTCAAATAGATCGGTGATGTAAGGGAAAAGATGTACCATTACTGTGTTCCATTATAGGGATTACAACCAGCTACCCGACATAACACGAAAGAGGATTTAGCCACAATTCCGTGGGGGCGGGATAAAGAAAGAAGAGCAGTTGCAACTGCCAGTAGGCAGTTCTCCGCCAGCCAATAAACAACCAGCTGTGAGTCTATTGGTCCAGCGTCCGCAAGGTGCAGAATCAGTGGTGACTCTGTTTCCTTGTTTTTTTCCCCTTCTTTTAATTATTATTATTTTCCTCCAAAGAGCCACAGGAAACCTTTAAGTGGTGGCTGGTTATCTGCTGGGTGTAAAACCCTAGAGCCGGAAGTTAACTGTGGCTAAACATTCAGCTACACTTCCCTGCTTTGGAAGAATGCAAGATGGAAGGAAATAAAAATTTACTGTATTTCCATTTTTTATTTGAACGTCAGTCTTTACTTTCCTACACAATACAAAGGGTTGAAAGCTTGGCTTCCGTGAGTTCGGGAAATCACCCTTTCTGCAAAATATGTAAAATATTTCCCATATATAAAAATATATATGGGAAAATGAAAAAGACTGGGTGAGGGAGCGCGATGTGAATGCCTGCTGTCTTGTGTTTTTGAAGTATAATACTAACACAAATGGTGGATGGGGTGCATCCGCTTCTTAGAGGGATGATAAAATGCACATTCCCAGCTGGTCCCAGACTGGAGCGGACAGAGGAGGGGTGGCTGTCGAGTGGAGAATGCACACGTGGCGTGATTGATGAGCCCTCAATAAAACAGCACCCCTCCCCCATTTGCTCTTGCTCTCAGCCGCTCCTAGCCTGCTCCGAGTGAAAGCAACCGCTCGGTTGTAAAGAGGAAATGTGCTACTCTCTGGGGGAGTCACTTCCCTTGGAGCTCCTTAGAAACCCCGCACAGGATCCTGCGTCTTTTTCAAAATTGCTGCTTTGATTGCATGTGGGGCCGTCTTCCATGCAAGCCTTACAAAGCGTCCCCTCTCTGGCTAAACTCAGCCAATTGGGGACGAGAGGAGAAGCCAGGTGGCTCACCTGCCTGCGGTACCGGTTTCTTTTTGCTCTTGGGCCTGTTGGTGGCACTGTTCTCCAGAATGGTTACTGCCTGGCCTGGCTGTCCGAAGTGACATTAAAAATCACTGCGCAGCAGTTGGAAACTGCTGTGTGGTGTTTTCTTGTCACGTGTGCGGCTGCGCAGCCACGCAGCCGCGAAGCCACACAGCCGTGCAGCTTAGAGGGAACATTGGAACCCACCTCTGGTATGTATGTATGTTTGTATGTAAGTATGTCTCTCTATCTATCTATCTATCTATCTATCTATCTATCTATCTATCTATCATCTATCTATCTATCTATCTATCTATCTATCTATCTATCTATCTATCTATCTATGGATTACAGGATTGAAAAAGGGAATATACGGAGAGAGAGGAGGGGGAAGATATATAGCTATAGCATTGCCTTAAAGGATATGAAAGGCCTGAGTGTTCTACTCCATGATATTCAAACCACAAGATAAAACCTTTGCTTAACAATCCAAATCAGAAATCTGATTCTGTTGATTAGTTTCTGTTTATATATTATTTTGTTGTTGTTGTTTACATTTACTTTTAAAATATGATATATTATTTTATGCCTTTTTTCTTTAAATGTGATAACAACTTATCTCATTTGACATAATGAATTGACATTTTGCCTATACATTCAGAAAAAAATTAATCAGTGGTAGTGATTGGTTGGGTATTTTAGCACAGTAAACAATTGTGAAACAAGTTTCGCTTGAATATGAATTTCCTCTGATTTTTATTAACTGGATCAAATATAATATTCTGCTCTTTCCACTATGTTTGGTACAAATGGAATTATCTCTTCATCCATGAAGATATCACACAAAACCACTCAGGGTTATCTCTCATGTGTAATGTTATATTATCTGCTTTATTAGATGGAGTACATTTTAGATATAAAACTGGCTGAAACAGAGCATAAACACTTATTTGGAAAATCAAAGTATATGTTATAGATAGTTATTCGGGGTAAGCATTTTCTGTAGCAATGTGATAGTGTAGGATAATTTATTGGGTTCTTCAGTTAATTGGAGCAAGTCCTATACACTTTCTATATGTTTTAATATTTCTATGGAAATTTGAAATAATTTAATCTTGAATTCTTTTAATTATTTAGAAATATTTATCCCAGGGTAACTTTTTTTTAGCTTGTAACTCTAAATGTTTATTCTGTTTTATCCCAGATAAATACAGTTGTAAATAGAGAGAGAAACATTCCTTTGGGTTTAAAGACAAAAGATAAATGAAAAAAAAGTGGAATATTACTACAGGATGAATAAATTTTACCTAGAGATATAACTGCTCAATTTAACTTATTACATGATCACTGATAAGAAGAGTAAGAGAGGCAGTTAAGATGTATGAAATCTAAATAAATAATAAATAAGTTTTTTAATGGGAAAAGTGAACTGTTAGATTTTCTTTATTTATTAGTTATTACATGATGATTTTATAAGTGGGTATATCTGGGAGCATCTCAGAAGGAAACTCCAGAAAGAATGACAAATATTAATTTAATTGGTCTCTCTACTGATATAAAACCAATGGATTACCAGTTAATGTTGGAATATACATGAAATAGATAAAGCACAAGAGAAAGACATTTCTTAAAGGTATATTGAAATGGAAAAATATTTTTTTTAAAAAAGTCTTCTTTTTAGAAAAGAAAGAATTAAAACCTCATTATCAGGCCCCAAACCAAGAATGACAAGTGGCAATTCTTCCAAACAGAGTTTATTATTGTTTCACACCTATAGACAAAATCTTGCTAGACTTAAGAGTCTACTATCTGCATCTACAATTTATTCTGTGAACCATCAGGGAGGGGATGTCTTCACTTTCTTTCTCTCACATATAATATCTGGACTGAATTATCTCTCATTTGTCTAGAATACATCCCCTACCCTCATGGGAATCCACTCTATACCAGTGACGTGCGGTGAGGTTTACGGCTGCCTCAGCCTCAAGCACACGTGACCCCATTACCCCGCCTTCCTGAGCGCGCTTCGCCGGCTCGCGTTCTGCGATCCCCAACAGCAGCTGCTTTTCTGTACGCCTGGCGTTTAGGACATCCGGCTATCTACCTAAACGCCAGACGCACAGAAAAGCACTGAAAAGCACTTTGCCTCCAAGCCACTTCATCTTGATGACGTCGCCGCCGTCGCTGCTGGGCGCGGCTGGACGGAGGTAACCAGAGTGGTGCCGAGGGGTCCGGGCAGACGAAAGAGCGAGCGATCAGGCAGTGCCTAGGCGCCACTCTCACTACCTCCGTCCATCTGCGCATGGCAGCTGCGGCGATGTCAACAAGCCCCTGCCACTTCTGGACATCTATTGCAGTCGCGAGGAGCGCGCAAAGTACAGCGGAGGCAGGAAGGTTATTGACGCTTCCGAGAACCCTCCTGCCTCTGCCGGTTGCCCAGCTGGCACCGCCCCGCGCTCGCTCCTCCTCCTCCCTCCTCTTCCTTATATATATATGAAACTCCCTTGTGGATATTATTATTATATATTATTATTTCATGATGAGAGGTGAAGCTCTGCCTCCCCTGCCTCCAATGACCGCTCGTCCCTGCTCTATACTATGTTCCATTACTCATGGCCACTCTGGTAGAACATCATCTTCAGATATGATATTGTCCAAACTGGGATCTTACAAAATGATTGGGTGTTCAACTTGCAGGATTAAGAGTAATTTAGCAGAAGTAAGAAGAAAAGCAACACTTTTTCTTTTATTTTAAAAATGTCTACTGGTCAGGTAATTGTCCAATCGGACATGTTTGTAGCCATTTCAACTTCATGTCATCATTTGTTATAACATAGGAGCATGCACTAAAATGGGGGAAAGAAAGTTGGAAGGAAACAATGCAATCTGTGGACTCTTGCCAAATAAATTTGGATCAACCAAACTGTCAGGCGTGGCATCTTCAGCATAGTTTGCTTTGTTGGCATCTTGCCATAAAATGCAAGGGAGGAGGGAAGCAATTAGGAATGTAAGGAATGAGCATGGGAATGAGCAGGAAAGGTGTGTGTGTGGGACGGGGGGGGGGGAGAAATGACAAGGTGACAGGAACCAGAGAATCTGGAATAAGGCCTGAGAACAGAATGCAAAATTATACCAAAGAGGTGCCAAATTTCAAAGCTATTCCTGAAACATCAAAACTGAATGTTATTGGACACTGATGGGACAAGTGGGGAGGACCAGGGAAAGAGGAAAATGCAAAATTTGCAGGAGAAAATTCTGATCCAGCTTTGCTTATGTTATAACTGCTTGATTTTAGTAAAAGAACCTTTCATTTCAAAGAATGGGTTGAGGGTCTTTTTTTCCTAAATATCCAAGTCGGGACAAGCCTGACACAAACCAAAATTCTGACCTACCAAAATCTGGACAAGAAAGTAGGATATGACTGGTGCACATGCCCACTTTCTCCCCTCTGCTGTTCCCAGTTAGGCATATTCTACCAGTATCCATTCCTAATCTATTCAGCACTTACCCTGCCTGTTTGTCCCAATGCAGCATAACCTGCTGGCCTACCTACAATTTGATCTTTTTACTACTTTCTCTCCTCCTTATTCATGCCTTGTTTCATCTGACAATATCCTTGGCTCTTTTTCTTGTTCTGCTGGAGAAGATTCAATACCATTTGATAGGATAGATACAATGTCTATCTGTTTGTTTATTCAATTTCTATTGAATTCCATTTACCTACATCGTCGGAAGGAATTAGTTAAAGGAAAATATCTTTCTGCTTGGGAAAGTTCTTGCCATTATAAAAAGTTCTTTTAACCCAATTGATCATCACTCTGTAACTCTAATAACTTTGTACTGCTTTTGTTCCCTCTAAAGAACAGATCAGGCGATTCAGAAGATTAGTGGCCCAGCATTTATTTACTTTGGTACCCCATCAAGTCTTCCCTTGCCAGTGGTATTTAGTCATATGCATTAACCTCTACCATTGATGTTACTGTCAGTATAAGTGTGTACACAGAGTATATTATGTATATGTTTTCATTATAACTTTGAAAAGAAACATGAAACTTCCAAGTAAAAATGCATGTAACCATTAGAAGTTTAAAACTTTTACTAATTAGCAGAGGAAGCAAAAAGGCAATAGATGCAGCCTCCCAAAATTACTTGAGGTTATAATTCTTATTTAACTCTGTTTGCTAAAAAGATAAAAGCAGTTCGCTACATACTACCTGTCCCTGAGTAACTTTTAAATATATATTTTTCTTCTGCATATAGTTTTAGTTTGACTGGATGTGTGTGTGTGTGTGTGTGTGTGTGTGTGTGTTGTATTTGTGCTGATAAATAAATAAAGGGAGACTATTATGGATCCATTTCAAGCTATTTAGCTCTCATCAGCTAGCCATAGCCTTACTGGGATTTGAACCTGGGATGTGTTACATATTAGGCAGATTTGTTAGCCACTACACCACAGGCTCTCCTCCTTTATCAGCTAAGCCAGGGAAATAGGTATGTATTTGTGTTACAACCCCTGGTATGCCCAAATATGGGAGGGAGCTCACTCTTCCCTCTTTCTGTCCTTCAGCTCATCACAGAAAACCATCCAGGCAGAAACCCATATTTTTATTTTTAATGTTGCCTTTTTATATTTGTGTTGTATTTGTGCTGATAAATAAATAAAGGGAGACTAGTATGGATCAATTTCAAGCTATTTAGCTCTCATCAGCTAGCCATACCCTTACTGGGATTTGAACCTGGGATATGTTACATATTAGGCAGATTTGTTAGCCACTACACCTCTATACACACACACACACACACACACACACACACATGTGTGTGTGTGTGTGTGTACGTACGCATGTGCACACACACACACATACACATACATATACATATATAAGGAAATACTCTTATGAAACGTTTCTGGGGAACAATAAGAATAATCGCTGGGTCTCTCAAATCCCCTTAACTGCTAAGTATATAAGTACATAATTATTAGTATCACCTTAATAACTAAGGGAAAATAAACTGCATTGATGGTAGGTTGAAACATTTTCAAATGCAGTATGTAATAATATAATGAGAATGGTCACACTTAATTGATATGCCAATTAAAATAGTAATACAATCCATTGTAATTGCTAAACTTTCTATCATAGCTATTTTTAATATATGTACAGTATTTCCAATACATATAAGTATACAGGTTTTTCATATCCAACCTTCATTATTTTATATGCAGGTAGTCCTCAATGTACGACCACAATTGTGCTCAAAATTTATGTTGCTAAGTGAGAAATTTGTTAACTGAGTTTATCTCATTTTACGACATTTTTTTTTTGGCCACAGTTGTTACGTGAATCACTGCAGTTGTTAAATTAGTAACACAGGTGTTAAGTGAATCCGGCTTCCCCAATGAATTTGTTTGACAGAAGGTTGCAAAAGGGGATCACGCGATCCCGGGACACTTGTGACTGTCATAAACATGAGTCTGTTGCCAAGGGTTTGAAATTTGATCACATGACTATAGGGATGCTGCAACAGTCGTAAGTATGAAAAATGGTTCATATTTCTTTTTAAGTGGCATTGTAAGTTTTAATGGTCACTAAATGAACTGTTGCAAGTTGAGGACTACCTGTATATGTATGTTCACATATAAATATGTTCATATACCTATGTACCAATTAGTATCACTTTTCCTATCTATGTATAATGTCTAAGTTTTATTTAGAAAAAGATCAGATGTTTTCTGAGAAAAGTATCTTAGTATCATCACTGAAAACATATTACTTTAATAAAGGTTGTTCCCATTGGTGTATTGTAACACTCTTTATGTTCGACACCTATATTTATACACACAGGTATTTAGCAAGAAACTAATTTAATGCATATCTAATTCAAAAAGATTTTTATAAATATTTACAACTAGCATACTGGGTGCCATGCTTTTTAGTTGCTGAAAGCATTAAAAGGAAATCTAAAAAAAAAAAAGAAGAAGAAGGAAGGAAGGACAACTTCTGGACTCCTTAATTTTCTGCTTTTTAATTATTTTTTTATTCAGATAGGCCAATGTAAATCAGGTTTAGCTCAAAGAGTACAGCAGAGAAACGAAATGAAAGACATAAGAGAAAATATATGTAAAATATATTCAAATCAAAGTAAGTGTCTTTCATTCCTTCTCCTCTACATTTCGCTAAAACGACTTACAGTATCCTGTTTCCAACTTCACTGTCTTGCGGGCGCGCAATTTGGGCATCCTCCTGGATGCCCGGCTGTCAATGGATGACCATGTGACGGCCGTGGCAAGGGGGGCGTTCCACCAGGTTTGTTTGGTGCGCCAATTGCGCCCCCTATTGGACCGGGGCGCCCTGCGCACAGTCACCCATGCACTGGTGACATCCCGACTGGACTTCTGCAATGCTCTCTACATGGGGCTTCCCTTGAGATGCACCCGAAGGCTGCAGTTGGTCCAGAACGCGGCCGCGCGGGCAATTATGGGAGGTACCAGATACTCCCATGTAACACCTCTCCTGCGCGGGCTGCACTGGCTACCTGTGGCTTTTCGGGTGCGTTTCAAGGTGTTGACTATCATCTTCAAAGCGCTGCATGGCACAGGACCTAGCTACCTGCGGGATCGCATCCTGCCCCATACATCCCTGCGGCCGATTCGCTCTCACAGGGAGGGACTCCTCCGGGTGCCATCCACTAGGCAGTGCCAGCGGGCGACGCCCAAGAGTAGGGACTTCTCGGTGATGGGCCCGACCCTCTGGAATGACCTCCCCCCCGACATTAGAATAACGACTGATCTCCGCTCCTTCTGTAAAAAACTTAAGACCCACCTGTTTAATTTAGCTGGCCTGGCCTAAATGTAGCTTTTGTGTCACTCTAGCCTATATTTTAAATTTTAAATGTTTAGGGATAGATTTTTAGGTTGTTTTAATTTTTAATTATAACTGTACAGCCTATCATATAATTTGTTTTAATGGGTATTTATAATTATCTAAGTTTTTATATTGTTTTATTGTGGTCTGTACACCGCCCGGAGTCCCTTTGGGGAGAGGGGGCGGTCTATAAATTTAATAAATTAAATTAAATTAAATTTTCAACACTGAAATGCACAGGACCCCAAAATATATTACATGTTGGACTAGTTCTCATAAATTCTGCATTTGGGCTAATTGCAGTGCATAAACTAGGCCTATAATTGTGCATGAACACTATTGTTATACTCATTAAGAATGTTGGTGACAGCAAGTTTAATGTCACCTTTTGTGATCATCATCAGTTCTATCAATGCCTTTCTTACTTACATGGATTAAAAATGTGGCCCTTAGCTCCTTCCAACTAATGTAATTTTCATTCTACTTTTTAAATTCTTTGTACAGTGTATGTTCAACTTGGTCACTAGAAATGAAGGAAATGTTACCTTTCTCTTATATTAACTAGGCCACTTTCATTTTCAAAACATGATAGATACTCCAAAGTATTCTTTAAAATCATATTTGTCTATATTTTCTCATGAGATCCTCCGGTTTAAAAAAGTATAAAGATATGAATAAGTTTCTGTGCTTTGAAATAAATTGTATAATGTAAAAAGAGTCAAAATATTACAGTGCATATCTACACATATAGACAGATGCATATATGAATGATTTTTTAACTCTGTCTTAAAATTGCTTTCATTTTTTTCATTCTTTCAGGGTTTTTAACAAATCACAAATGGGGAGGGAGTCTGTAGTCCACTCAAAAATAAGGTGAGACAGTCAGTGATCTAGGGCCATAGATTGCCTTCTGACAATATTAGACCCTATAACCTGATCCCTGAGAAAGCTAATGCCCCCTTCCAAATGCTGGTATTGGTTCATTTTGCCACATGTCAATAAATATCATTTTTTTTTCTTTACTGCAGCACTCTTAGCCTGATTTCAGAATGCCCAAGCATCTTAAGTGCCAAAAATGAAAGGTTATTACAACCTATTTTACATTTCTTTTGTTCAGCTGCAGGGCTTATAATGGAAGAAGCACTGAAAAAATTACTGCATGATATTGATGCAATTATCAGGCAAGAAGTGGTTTTGCCATGTTTCTGCTCTCCAGACAGTTGGGTACCTGTTATAACAATACCACTATGGGAAGGATTCCCCTACACCCAATTCATTCATTCATTCATTCATTCATTCATTCATTCATTCATTCATTCATTCATTCATTCACTCACTCACTCACTCACTCACTCACTCTATTGAAATGACAGCAAATAGCTTTGTACATGATAATATTGTGTGTCACAACTTTGAGAAGCTTATTTCAATCAGTTGTTTAAAAAAGAAGAATACCATGGTCTATAATCACAAGTAGATAGCTATTAAATCCATCTTGCAAAGGTGGGTTCCTACTGGTTCGGACCAGTTCGGGCAAACCGGTAGTAACTTGGCAGCCTGGGTCGCTGGAACCGGCAGCGACCCAGGCCTGCCACACCCCAAACTAGTTCTCTCAGTGGCGCCATAGGCTCTGCCATCTTGTTTTTGTCTTCTGCGCATGCACAACAATTTTTGTTGCATTGCGCATGTGCACTCAGCGCACATCAAGTATATATGGGGGGCACATCCCTGAGTGAACTGGCAGTAGCGGCAGTCGGAACCCACCCCTGAACTCTTGGAAGCATTAGAAGTGTTCAGAGGAAGAGAGGAACTCATGACAATTTAGCTGTGAAACTGTGCAGTCAACTGTTACAGAAAAGGATGTACCCTCATACTTTGCCTCCTATTTTATTTGAATTGGAGTGAGAGAAAATAACTTGCCCATAGTCAGCCAGCTGACTTTTATGCCTGAGGGATGCCTAGAAGTCAGTCTCATGGTTTCTAGGCCAGCAGCTTGACCGGTGCACTGGCTTTTAACATTAATGAAGGACCAACTTGACCAGAATCTTGAGACTGATTGGTGTGATGAAAAATTAGAGTCTTTTCAGAGAGAAATCAGAGTACAATTTCTTCCCTTAGAAAACATTAACAGTAAAACTATAAGGGAGGGGTATTTTCTATACAATACAGTGATTTCTTCCTGCCTCCCCACTAACTACATGCTTCTGAGCATCAGTCAGTTATTTACTTCTAATTACCATTATTGTTCTCATAATCTACAACCTTGACATTTCCAATCACGAACTGCACAAAGCAAAGTTAGTAAATAAATAATTACCAATTAGTGTTTTGCTTTGATGGGAGCACCTTTGGGTTAATGAAATGCAAATAGCTATTTGTTCCCAGAAATTCAGATTAAATTTCAATCAAAATATATCCCTCTCCAAAGAAATAAATAAATAAATAGGACATTATTATTGCCATATTTGGCTGCCATTTTACTCTTACCTTAAATGACTTAGGAATAGGTTTATGCATTTTAAAAGATCTAGTATTGAAAGGCCCGTTTTTATTGTTTGGATCTCCACGTTTTAAGAATATCAATGTTGCTTAGTGTATGCACGTGTCTTGTGTTTGCATTTTAAGAGATTATATAGGAAAATATAGTTTAGAAATGTTCTGAATGTTAAGAAGATGTCTTTCTTTACAGGTATTATGCTGAAATCAAAACGGTTGTTACCTGCTGTCTGATTGCTTTGACAGAATGGAACACATACAGGTAATCCTCGACTTTCTACAGTTCATTCAGTGACTGTTCAAAGTTACAACATCACTGGAAAAAATGACATCACAATTTTTCACATTTACGGCCATTGTAGCAACACCGTGGTCACATGATCAAATTTGAGACAGTTGGCAATGGATTCATATTTATGACGGTTGCAGGTTCCAGGATCATGTGATCCTCTTTTGTTGAACTTCTGACAGGCAAAGTCAATGGGGAAGCCAGATTAACTGAACAACCATGTTACTAACTTAACAACTGTGGCAAAAAGGTCATAAAATGGGACAAAATTCACTTAACAAATGTCTCACATAGCAGTATTGATTTTGGTCACAGTTGTGGTCATACGTCGAGGACCTCAGAGGTTAAAAAGATTGAGTACTTACATTTTCCTTCCTTCCTTCCTTCCTTCCTTCCTTCCTTCCTTCCTTCCTGCCTGCCTGCCTGCCTGCCTGCCTGCCTGCCTGCCTTCCCTCCATTTTTCCCTCCCTCCCTTCTGTTGGAAGGAAAATCCATCTGGTTCAGTTTGAAGCTGGGAGAAAGACACTGGAAACAACATGGATGCTGATTGGAAAGAAAGTTTACTGATGAACAGAATCACACACAAAGACATCATGCAGTTAGCTAGATGAGTGCCAGGATTTTTATACAGGTCCTGAAATGCTGCTTGAGGGGTCAGGGTTGTGCAATGTCTGATATGCCCTTAGAAAATTGTGCAATGTAGTGAGCTCTGTGTCTTCTGCTGAATAGTAGAAGGCTAATCTTATTATGTCCTAAATAGTCATGTCCTGTCCTTAGAATTTTGGGTAGAGGAGAATGTAAATTTTAATCCCATCACTGGAGGTGAAGATCTTTTGTTTCTAAATAGGCTGGCCCAATCTTTCTTACTGAGCACAAAATATCTGCTGGGGGCTACTAAGAAAGACTGAGTCTGCTTTGTCTTTAAGAGCATGCTTCTCCATTTCTCCTTCAGGGGAAATAGTCCCCAAAATATTTCATTCTTCTGGAGGGGTGGCTTCCCTTCCTCCCTTCCTCCCTTCCTCCCTTCCTTCCTTCCTTCCTTCTTTCTTTCCTTCTTTCCTTTTTCCTTCTTTCCTTCTTTCCTTCTTTCCTTCCTTCCTTCTTTCCTCCCTCCCTCCCTCCCTCCCTCCCTTCCTTCCTTCCTTCCTTCCTTCCTTCCTTCTTGCCTGCCTGCCTGCCTGCCTGCCTGCCTGCCTGCCTGCCTGCCTGCCTTCTAATTTCAAGTTAGTCTTGACTCCTGTTAACTGCCTGGGCAAATCCTGCACTTTTCTTAGCAAGCTTTTTCAGAAGTGGTCTGCCAATGCTTACGTCTTTCTAGGGCTGAGAAACAGTGACTGTCTCTCTAAGGTCACTCAACTGGCTTTGTGCATAAGACAGGACTAGAACTCACCATCCATCAGCTTCTAGCCTGGTGACTTAATCACAACAATAAATTGACCCTAACTTCTATGATTTGTGTACTGGTAAAGGGGGTGGGGGGAGACACCATATAATCTGTTACATGTAATCACATGGTTCTAGGAAGCTAGTATAGAGTAGGAAATGTAGAATGGTTTTATCCCACGTTTATAAAAATGAAAATACCCCAGCTATCCGAGAGTGAAGTTTACAATATTATTGACATAGTATAACAAGTATAAATAAATTGCTGATAATGAGAACAGAAAATCACTGAAGGTTGCAAAAGAAAACAAATGAGCAGGTAAAAGGGTTTATTGAAGACTTTGGCTGCATGTTTCCCAAACCTGATTTACGTGTTATATAACAATCATTCTATTGTTATATGACATGTACATCTATCTTCTAGTTATAAATATATTTGTGCTCTTTGAAGTTGAGAGAAAATCCTCGCTCTGTTATTACAAACATATAAATTATTGCTTGGAGTGTGATTCCTGAGTGATGATCTTGCATTTGTGAACAAACCCTAAAAATCCAATTGCAGAGTCATTGCTAATGACCTATAACAAGCAATGTTGCTGATATTAAAGAGATAACTTGGAAAGAAAACTTGTTAGGTTTAAGTTATGAGATAGTTCTTCATTATCTGCCTTTTGAGGCACAGCAAAGTCACATGTGCCATTTTGTTCCTGATTGTCCTGAAGGTGAGATTCTTAATGTAGAAGGAATATGCACTGGAATGTCATAGCTCAAATCTGTTTTAAGATTCCTTCACATATTTCTTCCAATCTTTTCTTTGCACACATAATAAATGTGCAGAAAGCAAGCAGAGGCAGCCCTTTCCCCATTTGTACAATCTACAAGCTGAATCTTATTTGGACCACATGCCTTCACATATGCATACATGCCTGAAGGATCAGAGACCTAGAAGAAAGTGTGGTTATCTGTAAAAATAGTCCTCCATTTGGTTATTTCTCAGGATGTGTATTCCCTGTATTTCTATGATCAGTTAGTGCAGTGAAGCATGCCGGTAAATGCTTTTGTGAAGGGAACTTTTTAAAAGAAAAGAAAACTCAATTACAACTTATTTTATTCCCACCACGAGATTGATCAAAAGTATTTCTGATTTTCTTCAAGGAACACATTTGAAACCCAGCAAGAAGAAGCATTTTTGCAAATTAATAAAAATGTCAGAAGCATGGATTGTAAATTGGCTTAATTTCTTCCTCAGTTTCATGTGTTGTTTAAAAAAATGCTACTCGCTGTCTCACAAAAATAAAAAAAAACTCCAATTCAGTGTGACTGCTATATGAATCACATAACAATTAGTGGATCCTAAGAGGATCCCTGCCAAGGACCTTCCTGCTTAACTGTCTAGAGTGAAACAGTTTCTTTAAAAAATAAATAAGATGTATTGGTGGTTTTGATTTTTTTTCTTAGGGGAGTAAAGTAACTTACTTCCATAAAACCATAAAACAAACAAACAAACAAACAAACCCTCTATGGTAATGAGTACATCCACGCACATCCTCAGAATCACTCATGAAGTAGAAAGCATTCTTGCCAAAACATGTTTATTGTTTTGTGGCATGAAGTTACTATTGCAAGAATAATAATATATATATTTATTCAGTGTCCCTTTGGGGAGAGGGGGTGGTATAAAAATCTAAATAAAAGTAAAGTAAAGTAAAGTAAAGTGTGTGATTTCCATTTTTAAAAAATCACTATGTGTCCTCCTTTGCATCTTGGCGTCTGATATATGTGGTGTGTGTGTTTGTGTGTATAAGAGAGAGAGGGGGGAGGGAGGGAGAGAGTCCTGGGTAGGAAAAGTTGGGAAGGGTCAGGTCAGACCTATGAGAATGGATTCCTAAGCTTTTTTTAAAAAAATGATTTTCTTTTTAAAAAGCAGCCAAACTAAAGTATTCTGATACCTGAGACAGAAAATATATGTTGTGATTGATGTGATCACCATCATCTTCTCTTAATGACCCCATAATCCCTTGTAGATGGAGTCTGGGCAACTGAGTGGAGCTAAGTGTTTACTGGCCAGATGCCCTTCCCATCGCCAATGAGGAATTTTGTTCAGCAGATATATTCTCATTGTGCCCAGAGAGAGTATATCTGCCCCTACCTAGGATCAAACTCATAGCCTCCTGATTGTGAGGTGAAAACCCCACCTCTAGGCCATCACACTATTCATACATTGTGATTGATATCTTACCCAAAAATGTATATACCATAAGACACAATATGAAAACAATGAAAATAAAGCACATAAAAAGAGGAATAAGTTTGACATAGGCATCAAAATATGTGAGTTTTCCAGGATAGAAAGGGACAATATGACATTGCCAAATAGACTGTATTTTTGAAGGTGAGGAATACCTGTGGAAGGATTTCTTCTGTATATATGTATAAGTAAGTCACATTGCCTTCAAACACTTAATGGGCTTATAGCTTAGGTTTCATATCATAAAATTCCCCAGGACCCATGCTGGTTGAGAATAAGGAAGTCAAAATGCAGCATTTTTGGAAGTAAAGACATCTAGCTGGGGAAGATTGTTGTATGAGTTGATAGTAGATCCCAGTGGAATTTACTTGTATGAAGGCATTATTAGAATGCACAGCTGATAGGCATATGGTTAATGTAAAGTCATTTAATTCAGCAAATCTTTCTAAATGGTGCAACATTTCGCATCAATTTTAATTTCAAAGTAACTTGAACATGTATCCTTGTTAGATGCCCACAGACAGAAAGAAAGCAAACTATTAAATCTAGTATGATTATGTCATCAACTGACAGATTTTCTCTAGAGATTAATACATACATACATACACACGCACACACACACAAACACACGTGTGTGTGTGTGTGTGTGTGTGTGTGTGTACTCAGTATGGCTAGCTGATGAGAGCTAAATAGCTTGAAATAGATCTATATATATATGTTGTATTTGTACTGATAAATAAATAAAGGGAGAGTAGTATAGATCTATTTTGAGCTAATTAGCTCTCATTAGCTAGCCATACCCTTACTGGGATTTGAACCTGGGCTGTATTATATCTTAGGCAGGAGTCTTAGCCACTAAGCCACAGGCTCGCCTCCTTATTTTCTGCCTGCATGGTCTTCTGTGATGAGTCGAAGGACAGAAAGAGGGAGTAGTGACCTTCCTCCCATATTTAGGCATACCAGGGGTTGTAACACAAGTGTGTGTGTGTGTGTGTGAATTAATTCTATAGTAATTCCCAATTAGCCACTCAAGGAAATGTGTTTTTTTTCATCTCTAGCTCCTCCTCTGGATAATTTACTTTCTCATATATGAAGTGTTCCTTCTCTCCAGGTTTTCAGGTTGTTGTTTTTTTCGTTAAAATATGTTTAGGGTCTGAATGCTCTGATTGCTCCCTCTGGTAATAACTTTGGGATCACTCTTCACTTTTTATCTTACAGATTTGTTGAATTGTTTATATTGTGTTAATTGCTTTTCATATCAAATTACAAGATAGTAATTATATATATTCAGATTCAGCCACAATAGTAACAGCACTTAGACTTGCACATCACTTCACGGTGCTTTACAGCCATCGCTAAGTACTGCACAAAGTCAGCATATTGCCTCCAAAAATCTGTTCCTCATTTTACCATTTTACCATCCTCAGAACGATGGAAGGCGGAGTCAATTTTGAGCCAGTCAGGATTGAACTACTGACAGTAAGCAGTGAGTTAGCCTGCAATAGTGCATTCTAACCTCTGCACCATTGCAGCACTTGTGGTGTAGATAATAAACAAACCTGACTCAGCAATTAATTTGAGACATGAACTTCTCTTTGTCTTCCATCTGACTGGAGTCATCGGAAATGAATTTGGGACTTTCATATAGGAAACTTTCTTTACTACAGCCACACCTTCTGTGTTGTTTTAAAATTACATTATAATTTTGCCTTCCAAATCCTGTACAAACATTTGGAATTACCCTATGGATATTTGTTACAGTGCTAATATACATGCTAGCTTTTTCCCATATTAGGCTGCATGTGATTTAATTAATGATAGGATATTTTTTTTATCATGGTCTGCTTTTCCAATTAAAGTATTTTATGACTTCATGAATCCATTAAATAATTTCCCAGGAAGTAATTAATTAGATTTATTTTTTTTAAAAAAAATGTTCTGCTGGTATGACAACAAATTGAATGGACACAAAGGAGGACATATTATTAAAATAATGTAATGGTATGCAGCATTTTAGAAAATACTTATCTTCTTTTAATTACCCTTTAAAGATTGCTTATCACATCTAACATAATCTGGGTGCAATCCAACAAAGGCAATCATGACTAATATCTAACTGAAAACAATATGGGACTTATCACAACTAATGCATCCCTTCTGTGGGATCTACCACATCTGAAAGGATTATCAAGAACTGCAGATCATAAAGCCCCAAGAAAGCAATTCTGATTCCCACCCAAATGTTAACACCATTGATAATAATACATTATCCAATACATTAAGTAATAGGAGACAAGATCTTAATTTTATTTCCCAGGACTTGGCCTTAAGAACCTCATTTGTTTAGGTTCCTTTCACATCAGTCCTAATATCTGATCTTATGAAAACACTGAAATAAGTCATGATGGCACAGTGGTTAAAATACAATATTGCAGGTGAACTCTGCCCACAGCCAAGAGTTTGATGCTGACTGGCTCAAGGTTGACTCAACCATCCAGCCTTCTGAGGTCGGTAAAATGAGGACTCAGATTATTGGGCACCATATTGTGACATTTGTAAACCACACAGAGAGTGCTATAAAACAACTATGGAGTGGTATATAACTTTAAGCACTCTTGCTATAAAATCTCATTTATGCCTTCAAACTGCTAACGGGACTACACAGAATGTAGATTTACTTACTGGTCTAAATGTCTAGAAACAGGCAGAGCCAAAGAAAGTTGCTTTTAAATCTGGGTTTATGCTACTGAAAAGAAAAAGGATTCCACATTTGCATTGCTTTCAAGCCTGCTCAGATCTGCTTAGATTTTTTTTAAAGGGAATATAGCTCCTGTTTTAAAATAATGGCTGGTCTTGAATTTAAGAAGCTGCTTTCCTAGGGCATCTCCCAGCATCATCCCTTTAGTTTCCATCCAATTTGCTATAAATAAGACTACTCTGACAACTCTTCATCTTTAAGAGGCAATTTCCTCCTTCCTTCTTTGGTTCCAATATGAAAAATATAAATTTCTATTTTTGAATAGATAAGGATAGCACCTGTATTAGGAAAACAACAATAACAACCATATAGATCACAGGAAGTATTACAAGACATAACTTCAAACATCATTAAACTTAAAGGAATGAATCTGTGTGTCCCAAAAGATCAACTACTGTAATAAATAGCAATACATCTTCTCTGTCACTCACAAATAGAACAGTCTCAAAATATTTTGAGGCATGCAAATGGTGGTAAACATTTCAAAAGCATAGAAGATGCAGAACATGCCTATTATCCCCTCCAGCCTTTGCTAAGCCTACTCACTGAAACAACTATCTCTTTGTGGTAGCTTCTCTCATTTGCTTTCTTCTTTTTAGTCATAGATCATATGTCTTCTCTAAATTCCCAGCTGCTTCAAACTTTGTGTGTCCCCTAGCCAATAACTTAGGGATTTGCTCATTGGTGAAAGTTTGCCATCCGCTCTTCATGTTGGCCAATATTGTGAGCCAATACAAATTCATTGCAACCTCCACATAAGGCCCACTCCTCTTGTTAGCTCCATGGAAGAACTGACTGGCTGGCTGGCTGGCCGGCTGGCCGACCGGCTGGCCGACCGGCTGACCGGCCGACCGACTGACCAACCAACCAACCAACCAACCAACCAACCAACCAACCAACCAACCAACTAACTAACTAACTAACTAACTAACTAACTAACTAACTAGAACAATGTTTCATGGGCAAATGCCATTCTCTCTTCCTTAGCATGCAAACTTTGTTCCTTATACCCTTTACTTTCCCAAGCTATTTTTAGTAGGCTACCATTTCCTTTTCTGATTAACTTTCCTTGTGTCTGTCCCTGTGTGAGCTTGTCTATGTCTGCCCTTTGCAGCCATAACTTGTCTTAACTTTCCATTTCTTTTCTCTTTAGGAAATACTTCCCCACTGGAAGTTCCCCCATTTTTCTGGGGTCCACACCAACAGAGAACCCACTTGGCTTCTCCCAAGAAGCAGCTCATATTTCCCATATTTCCCACCTTGATTTAATTTGGTATCTGAAGACCCTATTTCTCTGTTTCTAAACATCCCAAAGTATAGCCACACACAACCAGATTCCTAACATCTTCTAACAAATCCCCCACTAGATTCTTATTTTCAATTTTGCTGGAACTTTGTGCATCAAGTAACCAAAACTGGGCATATTTTACTTATAAACCAAGTATAATTGCATGATATATCCTGCCAGTAATAAGACACTCAGCTGATGTTTGATAAATCTAAATAAAATAGAAAATGAAAAAGAATGTTCAAACTCACATTTCAGAGTCATAACTACTGCTCAGGTAGCTGTATTAGGACAGATTGCTCCTGTACTTTCCCAATTTTTCTTTTAATTTAAGAATTTATATTTCACTATTTCTTCTGGAGCTCAAGCACTGTTTAATATTTGAGGGGCTGCCACAAAGAAAAGGGAATCAACCTATTTTCCAAAATACCAGAAGGCAAAACAAGAAACAATGAATGGAACCTAATCAAAGAGAAGAACAACCTAGAACTAAGGAGAAACTTCCTAGCAGTGAGAACAATTAACCAGTGAAACCAATTAAACAGTTGTTTTCGTCACTGGAGGCTTTTAAGAAGAGACGGATAGTCACTTGTTTGAAATGGTATAAGGTCTCCTGCTTGAGAAAGGGACTGGACTAGAAGACTTCCAAGGTCCCTTCCAACTCTATTATTCTGTAGAAGATGCTCCAGAAGAGCCATGGTGGTGCAGTGGTTAGAATGCAATACTCAGGATACTTCTGGCTGACTTTAATTTGGCAGTTCAAATCTCACCAGGCTCAAGGATGACTCAGCCTTCCATCCTTCCGAGGTGGGTAAAATAAGGACCCAAATTGTTGGGGGCAATATGTTGACTCTGTAAACCACTTAGAGAGAGCTATAAAACACTGTAAAGTGGTATATACTATATTTTTCGGAGTATAAGATGCATCTTTCCCCCCCTAAAAGAGCATGGAAATGTTGGTGCATCTTATAAACCGAATACAGCTATTTTTGGCCTTCCAAAGTCCTGCCTCGTATCCCATGTTTGTGAAAAATAGGCGAAAAATGGGCCATTTGTTTTGCAAAAATTGTTGCTTTTGCCTTTCCCCACCCCTCAGACGTACTCTGCAGGGTTCAGCAGAGGTATGCAAAGAGAAAAATGTCCCCATTTTGGTGAAAAATGGGTTGGGTTTTGCCCTTTTCCACCAAAACGTAGGCATTTTCCCCTTCTCCCATTCATGCTGAAGTCTGTAGAGTGCTCCTGGGGGCCAGAGAAGACAAAACCTTTTTTTTTCTTACTTACCTCTTCGAAATCTTGGTGTGTCTTATACATCGGTGCGTCTTATAGTCCGAAAATTATGGAAAGTCTAAGTGCTTATATATATATATATATATGCTATTTTTTTTCTTTACAAAGCTCTGTTGAGTTGTGGGAGGTTAAGGTGATAAAAGGAGTGACCAGTTTAAATTTACAAATGAGCTTCTGTGGCTAGTGACAAGTTTAAATCTCCTAGTATTAAACTTAAGTATCAAACCATACCTCATTTGCTTAATTCACCTACTTATAGCTATGGATCTTGCAGATGAGCTCAGGATGAAATGGGGGAGAAAGCTATTTTCCACAATGAATAGGCACAAAAAAGTTTTTGTTTGGAGGAACTAAGAAAACGATTTCAAATTATTGTGAAACAGATCTAATATTCATGATGGGAATACCTTGGGAGAACCTGTCTCATAAAGATTATAGGTAGAACTTTTCAGAAGAGGAAACACAAATTTGCATAAATTGAGTATAGTGTCTGGTGTACGACAGATGCCAGATACGATTTAATTTACAAATTAATTAATAAACATATGAGGGAATATCTACATTGCAGGATATAAAGAGTAGGCCTTGTTTGAAGTCACTTATAAATGAATGCACACTCTTTGTGTTTTGAGCACAAAAAGATCCATTAGTTATTGCTCATTTATCTGCCTTACTAAACGCTCAAACTCTTAATCTACTCGAGACATTTATCTAACTTTAAATGCCTAGCTATCATGTTCGCTGCATGCAGGTCATTAAAACATCATGCAAATGGGGCATTACTGCTGGCAAAGTAGCATTTGGAGACCAAAAGTAATGACATTTGAGTGGCAGTAAAACATTTATTAGCAAAGCAACTGGAAGAGAAGCTGGACTGCAATATATTATTTATAGCTTAAAATATAAGATCCACATCTTCTTTGTGAAACAAAAGTTCTAAATATCTTTGGTCAGTTTGAATTAATGATGGGTCATGCCCAAAGCATAATAAGAGACAAGAAGGGCACTGTAGGGTTCTATTTCAGAAAAGGTTACTTCTGCATAAGACTTGCAAAATTAAGAGAACACATTAACTGCAATTGTGGGGCAAGCCAAATGACACTCTGATTGTAATCCAGTGATTTATCCATTTTTTTGTTTTTGCTTTTGCTTTAATTGTAAAACAAGGAGAGTTGATCCAAATTAGGATTTTCCCATGTATGTATGTTAAGTAGTCTAATAGTTTTTGTCCTTTTTAATTTGCTTTTAAATACTCCCTGTGATCACTTTTTAAAAGTCCATTGGTGCCGGCTGAGTTATGTAATACACTTTATGGATTTCTGTATGCGGTTTTTTGTTTGTTTTCATAATCCCCCACCCCCACATAAAAAAAGAACAGAATTTGAAGAGAAGGATTAAATTTACTCTACCTCAATGGTTCCAATTTAGATCTCATTTGACTCATTCTGAAGTTAAATAGCATAACCTCATTAATTAAACTTAATAATGTCAATTAATTTTAATTAATATCTTGAAGTAGACATAACTCTCTTGTGTGTGCATGCATGTCCAGCAAGGCACTCAAATATACTGGAGATCTGCATAGAATGCTGACAATGTAGAATTGGCCACAAATGGCTTTTTGAAATTCTACACCTAATTTGTAGGCAAAAACATTTTCTTAAATTCTCCAGAAGATCCTTCAACAATTTTAATAGGCGAAATCCCTTTAATGTTGAAAATAATCCTGGAAAACATCAAGGGAAGAAATTTCCTTATGATGTCATCCCATGAAATTTAATTGAATTATTGGAAACCAAGAAACTATATACAATAAAGTCCAGGTAATTACATAAATTTTGGACATCCAGTCACTAAATAAGCACAGTGATGCCAAACTCCATCCTTGAGAACATCTCTGCAATCCTCTTTTCCTTAAAAATAATTTTGAGAGCATACTACTTAGATCATCAGACTGAATAAGAATAGGTAAGGGGAAAAATAGAGAATTGATCTGTCTCACACTAGATGAATGCAAACGATGAAAGCAGTGAAATCCAAGACACGTAAGAGATGGGGTGCTTACAACATGTTTATTTGGGCAATACAATTTACTATTGAATTAGGAATTCTGCCTTTGAGTAAAGTAATTCCTCAGGGAAATAGATATAAGGAGTTATGCTATTATTATTATTTTCTCATTGGTAGAATAAAATCACTCATCTTTTCCTTTCCAGACATAAGAAATAAAAGTAAGACAGTGTCAAGAAATTCTATTTAATCTTCTGCTCAATATATTCAATGCTTATTCAGAGTATTTATGCAAATTGTTTTGAATGTTATTGCAGAAAGAAAAAGGATTTAGGATTTAGTTTTTTCAAAGTTTGTAGAAAATTGAAGAATCTTTATCCTTTATATCGGATATGTGTATTTGTGGATGTAGTAAAAATGAAATCAGCTATTTTCAAAATCTGAATATTGCAAACTACATTTCATTTTTTCTAATACATAGATTGGTTCTTATAAAATCCATAAAATCCATTTCCAAAGCCTAGGCATTTGGACTTTATCCAGTTGAACTATAAAATAAAGCTTTTGAACACAGTTTTTTTTAAAATGTTGGGAACAGGAAGGCAATGAGCAAGAGATAAATTGGCTGCTGCTGATTAAACTACAGAGGCAGTGATTCAGTGTAGAGTGAGCTACAAATAAATATTCGAATAAATCTAAGCAATAAGGATGCAAGTGGTCACCAAAGAATAGGTGAATTAGTTCTGTATAATTCTGTAAAGATGCTACTTTTGAATCCAAGAAAAATGCTTGTGACTCATGTTTAAAGTCTTCTAGATATTGCTTTTGGAACTAATTCACCTATTCTTGGTGACTACTTTCATCCTTATTGCTTAGATTTATTTCAAGATTTATTTGTAGCTCACTCTACACTTAATCACTGCCTCTGTAGTTTAATCTGTAGATCCAAATAAATAGAACTCCAGTAAATATGAATGTTATACAAGTTTACACTCCCATGGCTGACAGTGATGAGGAGGATTTATAGAAGTTCTATGTGGGTTTGTGCAGTAAATGGTCAGATCTGGTTTTGCCCTCATCAGTGCCGAAATGATAGATTCAATAAAGTTTAGCATTAAGAGATTGGATCGTCTTGGCCATACTTACTTTGGTTGGATTTGTCAGTCAGAATTTTGACAGTCACATGATCACAGTTGCAGCACTTAACAACTGACATATATTTATGATGATTGCACCATCCTTGGGTCATGTGATTGTCATTTGTGGCCTTCCCAGATGATATCAAGCACAAAGGATCAGGATCATATATTAAGTTTCAGTGCAAAAATGTATTGTTCAAACCTATACACAAGAATCTATTCAGATAAAGTTCAGTACTAAGTTAGCCCCATACATCAACAGAATTCAAGAAACATTGGGTTTGGATCCCATATGGTAATGTAATGACTCTAAGCTTATAGCATGCTTAAGTCCACCCCTACCCTCAGCTCTGTTCTTCTCCCACAATTGACTTCTAACAAGAAAAAACAGTGGGGGAAGGCAAATTCAGTTCAAGACCCTAGGAAACACCAATCAGGTGGAGGCAATCTCAATTTAGGGGAACTTCATTCCAGATGTTGCTGCTACAGAGATGAACTTCATTCCAGAAGTGCTGCTACTGAGATGACATGCTTCTGAAGTCCTAATAGATGGCATTGTTTAATTAAAGAAACTCAGTGTGTCTGGGTAGATATTATGCAAGATAGGTAATCCATCATCGGGCCCTATGTCATGTAGAAGTGACCAGCACCTTGAGTCATACCTGGAAGCAAACTTTGAACCAGTGAAGCTTTCAAGGCAGAGATGATATACTGAATCATACTTTTTAGTGTCTTCACCACTGTATTCTGAACCTGGTTTCAAGTGGTCACAATCATGTATAGCATGCACAGCATAGTACAGTAGTCAAGCTGTGTGGTGCCCAAGACTTGAATGATTGTCTGAAAGCCGTCATGATCTAGGAAAAATATCCCTCTTCCAAATTACATCATATACTGATGAGTTTCTCTATAGGAATTAGGTAAGTATAGTACAAAAATAAATAGACTCTGCAACTTAATAGGACAAATACTAAGGGGAAAAAACCTATAATGTAATGTAATTTGCTTGGGGAAACTTACATTGCCCCCCTTCTAAGGGAAGTACTATCATTTCTAAAACAGGTTAACTACAAGGTACTCTACAAACAAGCCTGAAGAAGAGATAATTAACTTCCCACATTTCCTTAATAATAGACTCATTTGTCAATAAAGACCCTAGGATTAGTATGTTATTAGGAAGACTTACTGCTGAAATTCTGCTCATCCTGCTGAGAAACTGACATTGCTGAGGTTTTGTTTTTGTTTTTTGCATAGTAACACAGATTTCTTGACCAATCTCTGCTCAGCTCAGTGATTGATTTGTGCTAAATGAAAGGTTTAAGAGACATCTTTCTTTCAAAAGTGATTTACAGTTTGGCAGAACATCAAAACAACTTGGCATCCCCAAAGTGATAAAGATACCAAATGCTTGACATGTTCTGTAGATTAGATGCCATTTCAGTACATTCAAATCTTCAAAGAAGTGTTAGTGATGAGACCTTTCCGCTGTAGGAAGTTATCACCTAGCCCTCTCCCAGAAAAATGAAATATCCTAGGAAATATTGAAAAGGCAGAATATTATATTTTCCTGGATGTGAAAAAGGGAGAAACACATTTTACACAAAGTAAATTCCTACAGCTTCCAGCCCATCCCCACTTTATCAATGGGCCATTAAGAAGGCCAAGCTAGTCCACTTTACATAATAAAGAGTTCTCCCCTTCAGCTCCAGGGGGGATGGCAATGAAGGCAGGATAATATTGCCTTTTACTCAACTGACCACATGGCATCTAAACTCAATCAAACCTGGATTCAAAACTCAGCAGCCTAGAGGGTTGCCCTTGCATGGGCCCATGTGAGTCTGGCAACCAATCAGAATACATTTCTTACACAGGAACAGGAAACAGATAGGTGGGGCAGAACAGATTATAAAAATCCCTGCAAGCCCTTCTTCAGCCCTTCTCTTCCCTTCTCTTCTTCTCCACCAACATTGAAGCATGTGATCACCTTTTCTGTTCAGGACTCAGGCCATGTGGTCCTGTCCACCATTAAACCATCTTTCCAAGCAGCCTCCATGTCTCCAGTGTCTTTTTTCCCCACTTGGAGCCGAACCCAGAAGGACATTTCTCCCAACACCGCTATCAATGGATGTGTTTCAAAACAAGTTTCTATGCTATTTATCTTTAAAGGGATACTATTCAAAGGTACTTGTTGAGGAATGATTGCTTGACCAGGGTCACTTGGATGACTTGGGGACTCTGACACTCAGTAATATGGTTGATCTTGAAAAAAAAATCTTGGTTATGTTATGTGTTATGGCAGAACCAAGACTTTTGCTTCCTGTTCCCTGGGGTTTTGAAGAATTTTGGAACTTGTAATAAGCCTACTTCAGAATTACCATAACAGTTTCAATGTATTTCTCAGATCACAACAGCAGGAAGGAGGGCTTCTGATTTTTAGCAATATATTTGAGAGGGGTTTCAGGATCAGAAAAAAAGAAGCATTTGTGAACAATATGTGCATCTCTAATTTAATCTATAAACATCTTTGTTCTCAATTTCCTTTTCATCATAGTAGACTCAGCAGAATATACAGTTCCACTCTTCTTATGGAGGCCCTTCCTACATGTCTGGAATTAGGATTATTTTGTATGGTCCTCACTTTTCAATCTAGATGTTCTCCCTAGATGCAGGTTCTTCAAACCAATCCTTTAAGCCAAGTTTCTCAGAGCCAAAATGTCTAACTCTGTGGTTAATCATTATGGATTTTTTCCCTTTTGGAAAACTGGAATTCAAACTTATTAAATGCTTTTATGATACATTTTTCTTAATATTTTGTAAGAATCTGTTTAAAATACTTTGGATGCAATAAAGCCTGCAGTTAAGCACTATTACGTTTCATTGATTTTGATGGGATAGTTAACCCTGACCTTTGTATTACTCTCTTATTGAATGCACTCATATCTGATAGCAGCTGATTTGGCTGGATTGACTGTCTTGACCTGGATTTTGGATTGATGTATGGCAGAGGATTAAACTGAAGGCAAAAAAGCTATAGCTTTCTTCCCATTTCATATCACAAATTAAATAATGCAATATGTGTGTGCATATTTGCACTTTTGATAGCCCTTGTTCATTGGCATCATTAATTTTAATGAAGTACCAAATATACCAGTTATTTAGTACAAAGAATTAATTTTCCATTATGCTTAGCTTTCAAAAGCTTCCATAAACTCTCTCATAAATATCATTTTATTATTAGATGCTTATTCGTTTCAGGAAGGTGTCTACTGTAAATTGGTCAAACTCTGTCAACTTAAATACAGCTCTCCAAATAGAATTGATACTTAATCAACATTTCTGAAGTTATTCTTCCATGACAATAAGGGCTGTAAAAATTAATATACACTAAGCCAGGAATCAGTTCCTCTGAAATGGAAAAAACAAAAACTCACCACTACCTTTTTTTTTAAGGATATACTGTAGATGTTTGTAACACGATAATACAAAACAAAATGCAGGAAATTACTATCCTTCCATTCATTATTTTTAGTCCATCACTGCGGAAAATGTGGAAGACTCAGTTAACGACTGTCCATGAAACATTACCCCATTTGGCATCTTTCACAAGTGCAGTGCCTAAATTTGCAAGTATCAGTCTAGATCTCTACTTCAATAGATTCCAAGTTTTTGCAAATCTTCTGGTCAGGTATGAATGTCTATAGAGCAAGCATGAGATGAGGTGGTACAATGGTTAGAATGCAGTATTGTAGGCTACTTCTGCTGACTGCCAGCTGCCAGACATTTGGCAGTTCAATTCTGACCTGCTCAAGGTTGACTCAGCCTTTGATCCTTCCGAGGTGGGTAAAATGAGGATCCAGATTATTGGGGGCAATAGGCTGAGTCTGTAAACTGCTTAGAGAGGGCTATGAAGTGGTGTATAAGTCTAAATGCCATTGCTATATCTTGATCACTCTCACATAATTCTAAGCTTAACACAGGCCATCACCACTAGCACCACCTCCAACAGCAAAAAATATTTCTTTGACTTCATTGACTTGAAGATTAAAAAAATATATAAAACATTGCTTTCTTAGTAAATGGTTGTGCAGAACCAAATCCGAACATTTTGGAACTTGAGATCAACCAGGGCTAGAGAGATGTTCTGTTGTATTATTAAAGAAATCTGGAATAGATCCATTGAAATTATGAATGAGGTAGGGTGAGAGGCAACCCCTTTACTCTTCTGTAGGACCTGAAGAGGATTCCCTGCAACAAGTAAAAGGGGAGTGGGAAAAGCGGAAAAGAAGAAGTACCTTCCTCTGGAATGGGTTCTGATGGGATTCAAAAGGTGGAGCCAAAACTGCTCCATTTTCACCCAATGAAATGCACAGATGTTTAACTCAGAATTAAGCAAGTTCATAATTAAATCAGAGTTAAACAAATTTTTTGTAAAAGTTAATAGTATCCTTTTGTTATTACTGACAAAACCATGCCATGGCCATTTGGCTGCACTGAGATAAATATACTGCGGAAAAATAGAGTCATTTTTTATTTGTCTTTTAGAATATAATGAAATGAATGATAGCATATTGGATGTAACAGCAAATGGGAAATATGATGGTTGGTCATACCCTCAGCTATATTATTATCTGTTCACAACAATATGAAGTCACAACTGCTGGTTCTTTAGCTGCCATTGGCTTTCATATGCATTGAGTTCTTCTCAAGAATTTAGGATGTCATAATGTATCGGCATAATATGTATGTAGATCCAATAGTGTGGCAACTTACAGGTAGTCCTTGGCCTACAAAAGTTCATTTAGTGACCATTGAAAGTTACAATGACACTGAAAACAGTGACTTATGACTAGTTTTCACACCTATGACTGTAATAGCATTTTGGTCACGTGATCAAAATTCAGATGCTTGGTAATTGACTCATATTTATGATGGCTGCAGTGTCCTAGGCTCACATGATCCCCTTTTGCAACTTTCTGGACAAGCAAAGTCATTGGGGAAGCCAGATTCACTTAACAACCGTGCCAAGAAAGGTCCTAAAATGGGGCAAACTCACTTAACAAATGTTTCACTTAGCAACAGAGTTTGCAAGTTTGGGATCAATTAGGATTGTAAGTCGAGGACTGTCTGTTTTTATTTATCTTTCATAATTCTAGTCTGCCCATTTCCCTCAAGGAGGAGTTCTGGATGGTGTTATTGACAGATGGAAATTTTGTCAATGCATATATTTTCTAAGCGCCCTCCAGGTTTTTTGATATGGCACTCAGTATTTATATGGTCCAATCAGTAGTATTGATATGGTCCAATCACTAGGACCACCATGGCTAGTCTTTCAATTTTGATTTTCAGATCTTGATACATTGCGATCTCTAATCTTTATCTTCTATTCTACTATCTGTTAATCGCCAAATAAATTATCCACACTTACTTTCTTGTTTTCCAAACATAGTTACACCTGGGGTGTTATGAGCCAAGACTTTATCAGTCTGTATTTGGAAATCCCACAGCATTTTAACTTGCTCATTTTCAATCAGTTTTATGGTTGCTTCTATTTATATTTCCAGTTGTTATCTGAGTTTCCCCTAGTATTCTACAATTAATTTTGGGTTTTTCCATTTTCACTTCCCCCCCCCCCTGAATCTTCCAATTCCATTTCCCTGAACATTTTATTTCTGATAATAAATCTCCTTTGATCTACTAATCATATGTCCAGTGATATTTGAGTCTGGATAAATTCTTTTCCAGAATATTCAAACATTTACTTGAAATAACCATACTTTGATTTTTCTGGTTTATAAATAGCAAGTCATAACAGTGCAATTTTCAAATACAGTATATTTTTGTCCACAATTGTTGCTTTTTTAGTAATTCAAAAAGGTTAAGCCCTGGATGCCCAGTCCTAGTTGTTAAGTCCTTTTCCCACTTGTCAACAGATGCCCAGGAACTCTGATATGTGACATGGTTCTTGTTGACCCAGCTGTGACTGATTACTTATTATTTTTCTGGTTTCTCACTATTTTACATGGGTTGGTAGATAGACTTAGTCTGCTCACCCAGTAATATCTATCTGACATGGGTGACTCTTCTGGTAGAATAATATAGCACTAGCATAACTTACAACCTCTTTAAAGCATTGAAAGCCCCTCCTCCATGACAAGGGAGCATTATATTATTATTAAAGATCTGAACAATGTACTTTGAAATAAGCAGTCTATGTTAAGTTCAACAGGGAGAGAATAAATAGTTCAACTTATTAATTTATAAGAATATATAAAAGCCAAATACCACTCACTCATCACAAAATCTCCAGAACCATAAAGCCTACAAACTTGAAATTGGAAACGTATATTCCTCTTGGCTTGTAGGTGCTCACTAAGAAAGGATTTTTCAAAATGACCATCATATCATCATTATTTCTTATACAGTATTATATTAACATGTGTCAATGCTAAGGAGATAGATGTTCTACTCCCACTCCCACTTGAAAGGAACTTTGTTCCAACTGCCAGTTGCCTTATATGGGGCGTGGCCAGTATGTGAGTCATCTGGCCTGCATCCTAGGAGTTTAGACATTCTACTCCCCTCACTACCTGAAAAGAACTCTGTTCCAACTGCCAGTTGCCTTATATTAACACGCTCTGATGCTAAGGAGTTACACATTCTAAATTAATTTCCAAGCTTTAAGTGTCAATTTATCAAGTCCGATCACATAGCTTCATAGTGGAGCATGGGTATCCAGCTAGTAAGCATATATGTTTTACTAGTTACTGTATATAATGATTAAAGATAAATAATAGAAGGTAAATCTCCCAGAAACATTTTTATCTTCTCTTGGCAACCAGTTCATATTCAGAGATTTTGGAAACTATGCAGCATTTATAGCAGTTCATACAAATGAGAGAAACTGAGCCATTTCTTTCATCTTACAAAGAATATTGGACACTGTTTATTCATGGTTGGCTAATAAAAATAATTTTAAAAGCCTCAAATTCATATGCTGAACTTTTTTTTATGTATCACATTTTCTATGCCACATGTATTCATTTGTGTAATATTGCCTTTTGGACTCTTGATGAAAGCAACTGTCTATGCCCTTCTCATGTATGCCAAGTTGGGAAAGCTGAGTATTCAGTTCCAAGAATAATTGGCCACTGAAAATCATTATCATTCCACGATGCCACCATGAAATTAAACCTTGAGGATCTCTAAAAAGTCATGCTTGGCTGAATTAGATGAGGAATATCAAGAAGAGCAAAAAGCACCTTTTTCATGGCTCACATCAGTGACGTGCAGTCAGGGGAGGCAAGGGAGGCAGAGCCTCACCGTTCTCATCATGAAAATAAAAAAAAATACTCCAGGAAGCCGCGAAAGTGGCTGGGAGAGGCCTGCGGCTTGATTTAGCCTCCCTGGACATCTCAGCAGCAGCCCCAAGTGTGCCGATCTCGCCATGTTTTGCATCGGGCGAGCCCGGGATCCTTGCAAGGGGAATGGGACCACGTGTGCAGGAGGCTCCTTAGCTCCAGCCACAATCAGTACAGCTGCAGTCCCCTTCATGTTGGCTCAGGAAGGAGGGGAATTGGACCACGTGTGCAGGGGAAGGAGATCGCGGCTGTGCTAATCTGAGGCTGGCATTGAGGAGCCGCCTGCACATGTGGTCCCATTCCCCTTGCAAGGATCCCGGGCTCGCCTGATGCAAAAAATGCCTAGGTAACATCATCAGTGCTAGAAGGGGGGGGAAGGAGGAGAAAGGAGAAGTTTCTCTTCTCAGAAATGTCTTATCAGTGGAGCTGCGGCAGCCTGCCTGTCCCTTTCTGACATATCTGAGGAGAAACTTCTCCGTTTGGGCTGCCCCCGTACGATCGGAGCAACCACGCAGTTTGATGACGTCACCAGCCTCACCAGTCATAAACGTCACCGCACCTCACTGGATCACATCATCCTATACTGCTACCAAGCTTGTCTAAAGATGCAGTGTTGGTTTAATGAAGAAGCTGTTGCTTGAAAGAAGGATTTCTTGAGAAGAAGAATCATTGAGAAAATTCTCAGTGGGATTTTACCTAAATGTATATATACATTTTTATATATTGTTTTATCTTTTTATAGCATGTCAAATTATACTATTAATAGTTACCAACCCTTTTTACTTATGGCTAAGTTGGAATTCCTGTGTGGGCAAAACCTCTGATGAATTTTATGAAAAGTTCAAAGACTTGAAATATATATATAAAGAGAGACTTTCCCCAAACTATAGTTGCTATAAAGAGGAAGCAAGGGGCAGTGTCCATTGCTAACTGTAACCCAAACTGGATATCTGAGAACACCTAAAGAATTGTTCCTCTAAAACAGGGGTGTCAAACTCACGGCCCGTGGGCTGGACGTATCACGTGCTGTCCCCACCCCCACCCAGTTTAACAAAGGGGAAAATTTTCAATATGTCACGTGACACCACCATGATGATGTGAGTTTGACACCCCTGCTCTAAAATATACCTCTATTGTAATCTCCAGGGGATTTTCTAGCACACACTATCCTATAAATAAAAATAGTGCTTAGTGGTAGCATTTCAAAACTTAGTTCAAGCATCCCCTCCCACCTCAAAAAATGTCAGAAATTAAAAGCCCAGAAAAATGTAGATGAAATCTCTTTCCCTGGCTCTTTCAAGAAATCAGTGTAGATGATGAATGACTTCTTTAAAAAAATAAGATTAATAATATGTAGGATGGGCAGTGAGAGACATGCTGAAGTGTTACTGCACAATTTGTGTTAGATGAAGTGATCAGAACTGAGTTTTTTCTTCATTTTAAGTCCTTGATTCTATGCCAGTTCTTAAAAAAATTAGTTTCATGTATGCATATATCCTTGCTGTTTAACTCTTGAAAGTTTAAATAATTGACGTAGAAAGTTGAAAGGGAGAAAAATGAATCCAGTGTTTTGAATTTAAAGCTCTTTCTATTCCATTCATGAAATAATCCAATTGCTCTTTTTGCATAATGAAGAACAAGGAAGGCAGCAAAATCACAGATGACAATTTAGCAGTCTTGATTGTCCTACATAAAAATGATTAGCCAAACTGGAGATACCATAAACACTGGGCTTTCTCTTTGATTTTCCAGTGCTTAAACTGAAACGAATCCATCCTATTGGCTAACTAATAGAGCTTGTTTACAAATGGGTTTGAATGTCTTTGGGTAGGCATCCAATTGCTAGGAAGTCATTTTCACAAGTTCATGTTCTCTTGCACCATGGCATGGAATGAAAAGTCTTCTTCATTTCAACAGTGATTTTTTTATCAGTTGAATTTTAGGAAGAGCTTCTGTCCATATGAAATACTGTATTTTTCAGAGTATAAGACACACCAAGGTTTTGAAGAGGCATTTTTTTTTAAAAAGTAGGTAGGTAGCCCCCAGAAGCTACCCCAGCCCCCAGGAGCTCTCTGAAAGCCTCCATAATGGTATGCATGCCCATTTTTGTGAAGGGGTCGGGGCTTTGGGAGGCAAAAAAATTGCTGTATTCGATGTATAAGACACACCCAGATTTTCAGCCTCTTTTTTGAGGAAAAAGGTGTGTTTTATACTCCAAAAAATACGGTAACTTTCACTGGAATATAATATTTATAGATTTCTAGGCACTTTCTAATTAATTTTTTAAAAGTTATAGGTTAAATTGAGAAATTTGATCCAGCATTCAAATTACCACTTGGAATGTTGGTGGTTGTTTTTGTAAAAAAATGTGAATGTCTGAAGTGCCTTAAGACAGTTCTAAGTGTTAACAACACTGACCATTTTGTTTGGAGGGTTGTAGACCAAACATGTGGAACAGCGGAAGTGGAACAGCTTGCCTCCAGAAGTTGTGAATGCCCCAACACTGGAAGTCTTTAAGAAGATGTTGGATAGCCATCTGTCTGAAACGGTATAGGGTTTCCTGCCTAGGCAGGGGGTTGGACTAGAAGACCTCCAAGGTCCCTTCCAACTCTACTATTGTATTGCATGCCCAAAGAAGGATGTCTGTGCTAATGCTCGATTTCCCCCTTGGAGATTCTAGGATCTTTGTTTTGTTCACAACCCTCTCCCAGCCCTCTTCCTTTTATCCACTATAACTTCCAAAACTAAATACTTTATGATTATCCTTGACCATTCTGATTTGATTAACTCAAGAAACATCACATCAGGCTTACCATTTACATTTACATTTACATTTGTTATCAAGCACTAAAGTAAGCTAGAACCATTGTAAGTGGGTTGACCAAAGCTCACCCAAACATGCAAAACATGTGTGCAAACAAACCAGTACTAATTTGCATAGGAACCCACACCTGACCCACTTGTTACTAGATGTCCAGGGATTCCAATATCTATCACAGCTCTTATTAATGCAGTACTGTTCCAGACTGATACAGGTTAGATTTATGTAAATTACATCTCACCATATTGTTTATGGAAGAGACACTCTTCATCTGGCTCCTTTGATGACACCCGTCCAATATGGTTAGGTCTCTGGCATATCTCTCAGCATGCTAGCCCCATAATCACATTGAAGTAGTACCTCACTAGGAGTGGAATAAATTATTATTATTTTCCCCCTGGCTAATCTGTAATTTCTATAATCTGTAATCTGACAGTTTCAACACTTTAAATTCCATTAAAATGAACAGAATTCACCCAATGAATTCCCTCTATAGTGCCTTTCAAAAGAACATAAATTGCAGCCAGCTTATACTGAAATGATGCCATCTGTGTGTTTCAGCTCAGCTCCATCTCTGGAGAACAGGTCAGCAGCAAAGGAGGAATAAAGGAATAATTTGTTAAAGGCCTAATTATTCTGAAATATCAGACCAGGATGACTAGCCTGATATAAATGATCAAGGTGGGAGGAGGATACATTTAGAAAAAAAAGGTGTTTGTTTTAAAGCACTCACAAATTTCTAACACAATGTATGTTTCAATACCAATAGTCTGTCTCCAGACTATATTAAATCATGAGTGCTTATCAAATGCTCACTGTTTCAGAACTCCAAACTATTTTTTTTAGAATGTCACAAAGATGGAGATTCAAAGGTGCTTTTCCAAAAGACAACTGGACTTTCTTGGTTTTTTCCTTGACAATATTTTGCTTCTCATTCAAAAAGCTTCTTCAGTTGGATGAGAACCCAAAAGTTTTCAAGGAAAAAAAAAAGTCCAGATGCCTTTGGGTTGTCCAAAGTATGGCTTTGTGCACTGGTGGGATTCAAATAATTTAACAACCGGTTCTCTGCCCTAATGATCAGCTGGGTAGGTATGGCTCGATAGTCATGTGACTGGGTGGGCATGGCCAACTTCACTTCACTCACGTTGATGGGCACTTTATCTTAGCTGTTACAATGTAATAAGGGTTAACCACAGAGGCAGTTTCTGTAAGGGCAATAAAGATTGGGTTGGAAACAACACCTGCGTTTCGTGTGTATGTTGCCATAGATACTTGAATTCTAATAACATAAGCCTTAAAAAAGCCAAAAATATTTCCCTCCAATAAAGGATAGCTCATTGTTGAAATGATGAGTCCTTGGTGTTCTTTGAACATTTAATGTTACCCAAACTAGATAACATCATTAGTGTTATTCAGCTTGCACTGATGATGTTACCTAGTTTGGGTAATGAAACATTTGTTGCATATTGCGCGTGCACA
The DNA here is from genome assembly GCF_964273705.1 of Natrix helvetica. Classification (NCBI taxonomy): domain Eukaryota; kingdom Metazoa; phylum Chordata; class Lepidosauria; order Squamata; family Natricidae; genus Natrix; species Natrix helvetica. The sequence goes on along the minus strand of NC_138549.1, from coordinate 71,693,602 downwards.
CACACACACGCACACGCACGCACGCACACACACACACACACACTCAGAGAGCACCAAACATTTCTCTCATTTGGCAGAATAGAAGCAGCAGAAGCAGAGTGAGGAAACAACTGGATATTGAAACAACTGTAGCAGGATCCATACTTTAAAATAGTTGCAAACATATCAATAAACAGGTCCTATCTCTTCTCATAATTTTATGTGGCATGAGAGCTGATAAAATCAATATATTTGTATAGGCAAAATCTCTCTGAAATAAAATTAGATCTTTTTTAAAAAATTGTCTGAGGTGTATTCAGTCTCAATCACTTTTGGAGTGGGGCTGTTCCTTTATATCCAGGCAAATGCCTAGGTTCTTGCAGTTTTCTTGTCCAAAATTGATCCAAAGTGATTTGCCTCTGCCTTGAATGGTCCAAGGTCAACCAATTGGTTTTATCTCCAAGGTAGGATTGGAAGTCATGGATATCCCATTTCTAGCCTCACACCTTAAACACTACACCAAACTGGCTCTAGTTAACATATAAACATGTTCACTAGACTTACATTAGGTTAGTTATTTGGAAATATAAAGATACTAAGTATGTTAACGCTGGTAGAAAGTATTCAAATGTTTGTTTGTTTTTTGTTTGTTTAAATTACATTTTTTTATTTTTTTTAAAAAATAAGTATGACTATTAACTACGCAAACAGTGTGGCTTCTGGATATAGCTTTTGGTAAATAATAATAATAATAATAATAATAATAATAATAATAATAATAATAATAATAATAATAATAATAATAATAATAACAACAACAACAACAATAATAATGATTGTGATCACCTACCTTAATCATACTCACATCTTTCTAATCACATTATACAAAATAGAAAAATTGAAAAGTCATCTTTCAACTTCTCCTTTCATCTACCTGCTGATTTTAACATATGCATCAATATAAAATATGGATTATTAAGATTTAGTATAGAGGTAGGAATTAGAAAGAAAGTCTATTATTATCTGTCATCTCTCATTCTTTTTAGTATACCAATTGTTATTGATTTTTTTTAGCATGCTTTCCATATTCCTCTTTTGAAGTCTTATGTCTTCCTGTTTTATTTTTTCTTGGACTAAGTATTCACTCTTCTACCTTTGCCCCTTACTGCCAAGTCTTCACCATATCCATAAGTGTCTCTATCTTCACTTCAAGAATGTCTTTCTGTTTATTTAATTCAATTTTTGGGTCTCTGAATATATTGTCAGCTTGGTCTTTTTCATATATTTTAGTTATCCCTGTCTTATCCTTATCTTTTGGGTGTATTTGTTGTTTTATCTGCATTTTCCCTTCTTCTACTTTTTCTGTTTGTAAGTATTTGAATGCTTATTTTCTTTCCTAAATCTAAATTACTCAGAATGAACAAATGTCAATGAAATGACTTCCAACAAGGTTCTTCATATGTTCTATTCCTAATGCAGTGAGACAAAACCAAGCAGAATTCCTTGTCAATGCTACTCCAACCTCAGCCTAATTTGTTCTCCCATTAAAAGAAATGAATACACACAAAAAAATCACAGACTTTGCCCTTTTAAAATTTTTAATTGCATGGGCTCCAACATTATGCCAGGAACTATACACAGAGGTTTATTTCTCCTCTCTTCAGTTGTTTTGCAAAGTGTTAGCAAGCTGTTGAAACGATCTTCATTTGATCCTCATCACATAAAATCTAGACTGCTTGAACGGGGCTTATATATTTCTTTGATTCATTGTCCAACTATGGATTTTCTTCTTGGGGCCGGCTAATCCATACAATTTATTCTGTCTGAAGTTTTTTGCTCAACTTCCTCTCCTTTGGTTATTTGTTTCCTTTGAAACATTCTTTCATTATCTGTTACCCTGTTGTGATGTTTATTTTTAGTTGATTTAGTGTCAGATTTCAATGTCTACTGTCAACAAAAGGTACAAACTATTAAGTACAACCTTCCAACCAAGGTTTCCTGAGTTTTGTTGAATTCCAGAAAATCTAACTCCAGATATCCCTTTTTTCTTTACTTGTCAACACTAGAAGACTGGAATGTTTGTGACAGATGATCCCAGAAAATGCTGGCAGAGTTTCCAGATCTAGACCCCAAGAGATTTTTATTATCCCAGGATCAGCTTTCCTCCTCCTGTTGGTTTTGAAATGATTGTCTCAGTCTTCAAATCTCAAAAGGTAGCTTTATGTATGCCAGCAATGTGTATTCATGTTTAATAAATTTGAGCATTTGGAGACCAGCTGTACAAATCTCTCAGTAACAAGTCTCCATATTTGCATTCACTTTTCTTAGCAGCTCATGAGATTTTGAGTATAGCAAAACTGTCAGAGCAAGATGTAAAGCATATTTATTTTGTTTAGCAGTTAGCGGGGTTGGAAAGGAAATGTTGTTCCATAAAAATTTCCCAATTTCTGGGGGGTATCCGGATAAGGAAAAATAGGCTTTGACTTAACAAGACTGACTGGCTTTCAAGTCTTCTTGAAAAAACAAGTGACAGTCATGGCCAAGAGGATCTTTCCATGAGTCCATTTAATTTGTTAATTGTACCCATTTATGGAACAGGAGACCCTGTCATGAATGGTTGAATCTTGATTACCTCCCAATTGGACTTCTACAATATGCTTTATGTGCTTTGAAGATCATATGAAAACTGCAACTGTCCAGAATGCCTTGGCAAGGGTAGTAAAAGCCTTATCCATTTGGAAATACTGTAGGTTTCCATTGAAATGCAGGTGGCCCAGACCGTACTAGCTTTTCAAGAACCATGAAGACTGATGCATATGTGAGTTGGGTCATGAATAGGTTGGATCAGATTTAAGGCAGCCATGGTGAGTTGGGCCATGAACTCTTGAGTGCTTTATTCAGAATCTGAGCCCAGAGACAACAGATTTAAGCCCCCACTAAAAAAAAAACCTATTAAGGCTGGGGAGCTCCACTGCCAGCCTGAACAAAAGGCCGACAGTGGAGCAAAGGCAGGGATGCATCTACACTACAGGGAAGAAGGCAAGTCAACAGGAGCTCCCACTGATGCTTATGGGGCCCTGAATCATCTGGCCCCTGAAGGTCACCAGAGGCTAGGGAATAACAACTGCCACACTCTCATCCTTGCTCTGGAGTCACAGCCACATTCAAAATCCAGGAGAGCACGTGTCAAGGAAGCAATCCTCTCCTTCAGTGTCCAACTAGATCTTTGAGGTGCAACTTAGGTCAGCCCTCCCATCCACAATTAGATAATGAATAAAATCAGCTTTATTGAAGGTTGACACTAAGCAGCAAAAGCAGTGAAGACCACAGCCACCCAAACTCCAGAAACTAGATCGTAGAATCAAGCAGAGTACCAATATTAAATACAAAAGGCCATCTTCCTTAAAAGTAGTACATTCCATCTCTTATTATACCAAACCTTTCACAACTGCAGTGCCCTCCCCTACTATCTCATTTCTCCTCCCATCTACCTCTCCTCCCCCATCTCTCCCATCCCCAAAGCACTAATCCAAATGTAAGTACAGGACACAGTTTCTCCAACTGTGACTTCCCATGGCCTGTCAGCTTTGAATCAGTGGGATCTAAAGGCTTTTTGTTTCTTAAGACATGACTGATTTGGACCCATGAACTCCATTTGTAGCTAACAAATGTAGCTAATCCCCCCCATACTTTTCAGTGCAGAAAAATATGAAGTGTTGTAATAAAATATGGTGCATATACTACGTAGTTATAGAAAGCTAAGTTTCTCAGAGCCAAATTAGATATGATGTGAAAATCACATTTACTTTAATCCTAATTTTAGCAGAATATGAAGGGATATGACAACCATTTGGCTTGATCTTTGTATTTAAAATATCTTGTCCCAATTTGCTTTTCCAAACATAAAAAGATGCCTGTATCATCCACTGAGCCATTTGTCTTAAGCTGTGACAGTTGTTAAGGTAAGAAGCAAATGAGAATTGAAAGCTGCTATTTAAAAAAAAGGTGAAAAAGAATCGCAAAATTGATAAATTAATTTGGCCCCTTGATTGCTCTCTGGAACACATAGCCCAGTTCTATGGTTATAAATATTCCCTAGTGCATTTAATTAAGTTTATTCTTTTGCCAAATATTACATTCTTAGCCACAAATAACTTAGGCTAAAGCTAGGTGGTAAATAATTTATTTGCTATAAAGGACAAGACTCCTAAGTAATAACAAATTCATTATGGAAATATATTTCTTATAAAGTATCTATGTTTATGGATGTTTCTAATTTTGTACCAAGTTCAGAATCTCTCTTTATTGGCTCCTTAAATATTGTTTGTGTTCTTTTAGGTAAATTAGTAAATGAGTAAATAACTTACTAAGTTAATAATTAAACAGTGGAGTTCTTGGCACTCTCTGAGATTGGTAGTTTGCTTGAAGACATTTCATTACTCAACTAAGTAACTTCATCAGTCCTGGTGAGCATGCAGTTTGGTCCCTGCTTATACACAGTAGTTTGCCCTTCCAGTGTTGTTGAGGATGTGGTTTTCTCCTTGGCAGTTCCTTGATTAGAGTATTGTTTTCTGTTTGATTGTGTATCTGGTGTTAATCCCTTCTTATCTGGTTATTGATTGCTGAGGTTGTATTCTTTTTTGTTTTTCTCTTACCCTTTTCTATTGGCTCCTTTGAATGGCGTATAAATGTGGTTTATCTCTATGTCTAAGTCTAAATAAAAGCTGGAACTGCATACGGTTCTTATAATATAACGATGTTCGTCTGAATATAATTGTGCACCGTTTTTACATTAGTGATTAATATGTGGTTTCAATATTAACCTGCAGTGATGTTAAAGCCTGCCATTAATGACATATAATTTATTTTGATAACAATGAAGAAATGACAAAACAAAATACTATAGAGTCTTCCCACTCACCAGCCTTCCCTACCTATACAGAGAAAAGAAAATGACAACTTGGCATAAGTAGGCCAAATCCATTACCAAAGGAAATAACAAGCTAAAGTCACAAACAAGCAGAAGTTATTCAGAAACTGCTCTGATAGACCCTTCCCTAGATTTGGTTATTATAGCCATTCTCAATAAAAGTAGTCTTTGTCTGATTCCTAGTCTGGTCTACCTGATTGGACTGATGTCATTGCTCAAGCTCGTGGGGATTGTTCAAATGATGCATGATCACCAGAATTTAACTATAATAGCAATAGCACTTAGATTTATGTACCACTTCACAGTGCTTTACAGCCCTCTCTAAGCAGTTTACAGAGTCAGCATATTGCCCCCAACAATCTGAGTCCTCATTTTACTCACCTTAGAAGGATGGAAAGCTGAGTCAACCTTGAGACAGTGAGAACTGAACTGTCACCACTCAGCAGAATTAGACTGCAATACTCCATTCTAATCACTGCATCACCACAGCTTATATGACATCTTTGTGAGCATCCAGCCAATCAAAACATACCCTTGTAGCCAATAGATGAACAAAAGGATATGGTAGTAATCCATGCTCATTTACAGTTAGCAAAAAATAACTTGCTCCTCGTTTCTATGTGCAAAAAATATTTTAATAAATGTTTTGACTCTTTTCCATCACAGAATTTCATGAATACATGCAATCTTCCCTGTATTTCAGGTCTTTAATATGGTGCAGCCTTACAGCTTAGATATAAGCTGGGATGCAGTCAGCCATGGGCAAAACTTGATCCACCTTCCATCTCCAGATTCTGTTAATATTAGCAATTATTATGAGAAGAATTTTATTCTATAGGAACCATGTTGGCCCAGTAGTTGGAATGCAGTATTGTAGGTTAACTCTGCCACAGCCAAGAGTTTGATCCTCACTGGCTCAAGGTTGACTTAGTCTTCCATCCTCCCAAGGTTGGTAAAATGAGGACCCAGATTGTTGAGGGCAATATGCTGATATTGTAGACTGCTCGGAGAGTGCTGAAAAGCACTATGGAGCAGTATGTAAGTGCTATGGCTATTGCTATTCTTGTATACTAAATCGCAGTTGTATTTGCTACTGCTCTCATCCTTTCTATCCCAATATGTGCGGAATGGAAATTGTAGCATGTGTTTTGTCCAGGAATGGGTTAAGAACATGTAGAAAGTCTATGCTACTTGAGGGTGTGTGTGTGTGGACATGCAGTTGATGGTCATAGCTTCTCAATATCTTTTTCAGATGAACTGGTTACAGTAAACAATTTTAATCATTTTTCAAGCAGCTTTCTATTAGACAAAATGGCAGCTGCATGTTTTCCTGTGCCAACAACGAACAAATCATTCTTCTTTAACACCAAATGATATATAATGAACAAATTAACATGCAGCACTTGCTGCAACAACTGAGAGTCTAATTTATGGTTTGCCTAATAAATTAGAATATAGAAAAGAGTAATGGCATTCAGTGGCTCACTATGATACCCAACTCACACTGACAATTCAAATTTATATCTATGGGGTTATAAGGAAGCAGTAAATATACTTGGGTATGTTTGTATTTTGGAGCAAGTTCAAAGTAGAGTCCCTAAACTCCTAAACTTTGCAGGCAAAATTCCCGATTTCTGTTTGTTTTTTTTTCCTCTTTTCAGTTTCAGTCAAATAAAATATGTGTCACTTCTTTATTCAAGTCACATCATTTTAGAAAGTGTTAAAATACATACTTTCCCAGGGCAATCTTCTGTAGATTTGTGAATGAATTGATCTTTATTGTTTTGAAGGAAGAAAGGTCAGACTAAATTTGAATGGTTTCTTTCTTTTTTTGAAAGCATATCTATCAAGTTAAGTGATAGATTGGATACAGAAATATAAAATGATCCCAATTAGAAATACAGAAATATAGAAAATGCCCCAATTACTTTAGTTTAATTATGTTTATTACTTTTTAAGAGATGTTGACCCCACATTCCAGGGATGAAATGCTACTGTTTTGGACTGGTTTGCCTGAACCAGTAGTAAAAAAAGCTACCGGCTCACATGAACCAGTAGTAAAAAAAAATGCTACCGGGCGAACCGGTATTTCCGACAATCACCTGTGATGCATGATTTATATTAGCCAGAAAGCAGGATTTCCTGCTTAATCAGGATTTCCTGGTAATCTAAATCGTGTGGCACAGCAGATCCCCCCCTCGCTGTTCTACTTACCTTTGCAGGTGCGCTCAGTAGCAGGCTCCGCCCACCCACTAAGTGACCAGTTGTAAGTCAAGGAGTACCTGTAATTAGATATGCCATTGGGTTGTTCCATTCCCCCCCCCCCCAACAAATTGATGTTTTAAATGATTTCTCTTTTTTTACTGCAAAGGTGGTGAAAAACCATCATAAAAATATTTTATTTGGTCATGGAGAGACGTGGCAGAGAGCCTGCTCTTTTGAAATACATAGAACAGTTTAACCTATCTTGTTATTCAATATATTTATTTAAAAACTGAGGCAGAATAGCTTGGTGTCGTTGTGCTTGTATGCACCACCATTGGGCTGGCATGCAGCATCTTGACCCATTTTTCTGCTTTCTTAAAAGCGTATGTGTGTTCGTGTGTGCGTGCATGCATGCATGCATGCATGTATGTATGTATGTATGCATGCATGCATGTATGTATATAGCATTTGTGGAAGGAGGCTTTTTAAATCCAAATAATAGTTTATAGTTTATTTAATTTATATAAGAATAAAATAAGATCAAAGATAAATGGGGAACTGCCTTCCTAATCTGCCATTTATTTGTTTATTTTTATAAGGCCAATATATTCAGTTCTACTACTTCTAACATCATAACTATTTTTTTGTACCACCATGGCTTTTGGAATTCTAATTAGAATTACTTAAGTGAGATGGGTAGTATAGAAATTTATAAATAAATTACATTAAACAAAAGAATGGCCCACCACTGCAAAGTATTTGCTTGCCCTCATTATACAGACTAAAGTTAAAACCTCCTTTTGTGAATTTTGAGATGCAGTTCGGGAAATAAAAAATAATAATCTAATATATGCATGTTAAAAGAAAAATGAGAAGCTCAAAATAACCCTGCCTTGAGTGTGTTTCGGATATCATATGATAGTGAGAAATTATGGTTGATTTCCAAGTTTCCAGCTCTTTCCTGGAATCTTTGCCTGATCACTTATAAATTGATGATTTACCTGAATAAAATGCCTAATTTTTAACTTGGCCTTTCAAGAATGACTGGACAACAGCATTTAGTACGTTCATGCTATATCTAGAGATTCTCTCATATCTTCTCTTGAGCAAAATTATGCTTTAAGTGGGGAAGAAAAGAAAGAAAACAAGGAAGTATTTGAAGTAAACCTGGCTTAAAACATATTTGTCAGGGGTCTTTCCATTTATTTGACATTAATCTATTGGCTTTAATGATAGTTAATGCCACTTTAACCCCTCTCATCAAAAATAATTGGATAAACCTTTTAAACTGCCGCAAAAGGCCCTCCCAGATGCTTGATTAGCAATTAAGATCAACTGTCCATCATTGTTAAGCAGCTGTGAACAATTATACTTTTAAAATATTATCTGGTGAAAACATATTGCAAGGCAAACATATTACTTAGTCATTATTCACTTGTGCCAGGTAAACATAAGAAGGAAGCCTAGCTAAATTAGTATACTTTTAAAGTGTCATCACACTTTCACTGACAGTTTTCAGAAGTATGGGATAGATAGCCAAATATAATGAATAATTGATAGGATTGGTAATGTGGGATTAATGGTGTTCTGTAGGGAGAACGAGGCAGGCAGGAACTGAGGCAAGGTAGGTTGAAGCTAACACAACCTTTATTAACAGTTTAACATGGTAAAATGTAAGGCAAACCTCGAACCGGCAAACAGCAACATTTGACAGCTGACAGCCCTTTTTATACTAGAGCTGTCATGCGCTGAACCAATAAAATGGCTGCATTCTCCCACCAGCTGGCTGCTCACGTCTCAACCAATCGAGGCAGGCAATGATAGCCAATGGCGTTGTAGCCTCGAGGACTTAACACCCCTCTCCTCCAACTTAGCACATGCGTAGTCAGCCAAGTACACCTGCCGGCGTCAGCTCCGCCCTGATCGTCTTAGTTCAGGGGCAGTGGCCAAAAGAGGAGAAAATGGTGGAGAGTTCTGTGGAACATCAGGAGACTGCGCAGCTGAGTCGGCAGGAAACTTGACTGCCGCAGGACTGACGGGATTTTCAGGTAAGCCTGGCGACAAGAACAGGGGGTGGGGGGTGTTGCGTGCGGCTCTGTCTGCCCTGGAGCAGCCTCTGTCGATATTAGTTCCCTGGGGCAGGATTGGGCCTGTAACGAGTGCTGGTCTGCTGTGCTGGTGGCTCACCGTCTGAGCTGGTTGATGTGTCAGCGCCACGTTCGCCCATCACTGAGCTAGACCCTATAAGAATAGGGTCCAGTTAGTTGCGTGATTTGTCCGGGAAGCCACCTAGGTTTGGCCCCATAGTTTTGGGCATAGACTTGGTCCCCCACATTAAAGGCCCGTGTGGAGTCACCTGTGAGGGAGCTTTTCTCTCCTGCATATCTGGGGTGTAGTCAGTCCAGGGTTGTCCGGAACCGATGACCAATAAGCCGTTCTGTGGGACTTTGCTTGGTGATTGGGCACGGGGTTGTATGCTGTGCCAGGAGATATTACTACAGTTTGTCATGCCAATTCCCGGGCCCCAGGTGGCCCAATTCCTCCTTAGACGACCAGTCGGTTCATTCTGCCAGGCTATTTCTTGCCGGTGGAATGGGACCATTGTGTCGTGTCGTATGCCATGCTGGCCTAAAAATATCTGGAAGGGTGCTAACGTGAACTGGGGCCCATTGTCAGTCACCACCACGTCAGGCAACCCATGGGTCATGAATAGCCTCCCCCTAGCACCCTAATTACACCCTCCGAAGTGGTAGACGGCATGAGTGCCAACTCTACCCACTTCAAGTAGGCATCTACAAGGACCAAGAAGTTCTGCCCTAAAAACGGGCTGGCGAACTCCAACTTGACTCGTGCCCATGGAGCCCGGGGCATGTCCCATTTCTTGATGAGCACAGAAGGAGGAGCCAGTCTAGATTGCTGGCACTGCTGGCAGGTGGCTACCTAGTTTTCTATTTCCTGGTCAATCTTGGGCCACCACACGTAGGTTCGGCCCAAAGCCTTCATGCGTACAATGCCTGGGTGAGCAGTGTGCAGGCAACTTAAAATTGGCGACCTAAGCCTTGGGGAAGCTACCACCCTATTGCCCCATAACAGGCACCCATTAAGGAAGGACAGCTCATGCTGCCGTATATAATAGGGGTGAAACTCAGGATCTACTGGCCCCTGTGGCCACCCCCTGCGCACCCAGTCCAAAACATGGGCCATTATAGGGTCTGTTGCAAAGAGCCTGGCAATATCCCGGGTGGAAACTGGCATGGCCAACTCTTCAATTTAGAGGATCGAACAAGCGCTGGCAGAGGGAAGTGACTGAGGGCATCAGCGTGTCCCAAATTTTTTCCTAGCCTATATTGTAGCTGATAATTATATGCCGCTAGAAAGACTGTCCATCTGGACATTCTTGGAGACAAAATCTGAGGAGTCTGGTGATCTCCCACCAGAAGACCCAAGAGGGGTTTATGGTCGGTCACTAAGTGAAAAAAACAACCATAAACGTAATTGTGAAACCACTTTAACCCTGCTAGAGCAGCTAGGGCCTCCTTATCCAGCTGACTGTAATTTGTTTCAGCTGCTGAGAGCGTGTGTGAATAATAGGCAATTGGGGCTTTGGAGCCATTAGGTAGAATGTGACTCAGAATGGCCCCAATGCCATAAGGCGATGCATCGCACGCCAAAGTTAATGGGAAGCGATTACTGTATTGCACTAATAAAGATTTGGATGTAGGGACATCCTTAACTGCCCTAAATGCTTGGGCTTCCTTAGACCCCCAATGCCAGGGTGTCTTGGAGTCCATGAGCCTATGAAGAGGATCTGCCAAAGACGACTTATGGGGTAAAAAAATGGAGTAAAAATTAAGCAGCCCCAGAAAGGCTTGCAGGTCAGCCTTAGAGGAGGGTGTGGGGGCTTTCTTAATTGCCACTACCTTGGATGGAGTAGGGTGGATGCCTTTGGAATCAACTAGATACCCCAAAAATTCTACACTGGGAACCCCTATCCTACACTTTTCTTGTTTGAATTTCAGCCCCACTTGGCAGAAACAGGTCAGGACTGCTCTTAATTTATCGACAAGCTCAGCTTGATCCAAAGTGGATATAAGCATGTCGTCAAAATAGGGTACCATCCCTGGCACCCTTGGAGCATCCACTCCATTAGGCTCTGGAAAATACCCAGGGCTACACTGACCCCAAATTGCAAGCGTTAACATTTGAAAGTTCCCCGGTGCGTTATGATGGTTTGAGCCATGGCAGTGGCTTTGTCTATAGGGAGCTGCAAGTTCGCTTGTGCCAAGTCTAACTTGGCAAAAATGTTTCCCTGCCCAAGGAATGGAGTAGATGTTGAACCACTGGCACTGGGTAAGGGCTGGCTTGCAACCCTTTATTAATGGTGTATTTAAAATCCCCGCAAATTCTAATACTACCATCCTGCTTAATAGGTATTACTATGGAGGTCTCCCTGGGGGAGTAGTCTACTGCTTCAAGCATTCCTTATGCTATTAATTTATCTAACTCTAAATCTACTTTGAACCGAAGAGCAAAAGGATTTTAGACGGATTGGTGCCACCTGGGGGTCCAAGTTAAAAGAAATGGGGGTCCCATTATATTTACCAAGCTTGTTGTCAAATACTTCCACGAACTCGCTGGCCAGTGTGGCAAAGGAATCTGGAACAACTGAGTGGATGTTGGAGATGTTGAGCCCCAATGCAGAGAACTAGTCAAGCCCCAGGAGGCTGAGCAGATGGCCATCTACAATGATGAGGGGAAGAGGCCCCAGGAAGTTATTGCTGGCTATGGTGAATGTGCCGCAACCCACAATGGGTATTGGCTGCCCTTGATAGTCTCTGAGGCAAAGTGGGCACTGTCTAAGTTGAGCTTTGGTCAGGCTGGACACTATCCGTTTGATAGTAGCCCAAGAGACCAGAGATTTGGAAGAGCCAGTGTCCGCTTCCATCTTGCAGGGCTCTCCTTCTATACGCACAGTCAGGTATATCTTATGGGTAGGCTTGGTCAGGGGCGCATGGCTGATAGCCCAATCAGGGTGCTGCTGGTCACCTGCAATGGTAAAACAATCTTTGCGGTGTTTGGGAAATCTTTTTGCGAATTGTCTAGACAAAGCGCGCTGCGGAGGTGGGTCGGTGATTGGCATGACTGCTTTGCAGACCTTGGCAAAATGTCCTTTCCTGTCACACCGACAGCATTTTGCAGCTTTGAACCTTGACTGATCTTGCATGGTTCCCGCCACAACTCAAGCAACCTGCCTGAGGTAAAAAAATCAGCCTGAGTCCATTTTTTTCTGGTGGCCAGTTTGAGGTGGCTAATCTCTTCTTCCTCATCAGAGAAGTCTTCGTCGTCGTCTTCTTCATGGTGGGCATCATGGCCCCTGTTGGCATGGTTGGCCGGTAGCAGAAATCTCTGAATTTCTGCAGTGGATTTGTCTGACATTTCATATGCTGTGGCTTCATCCATGGCTGCCTGAAGGCTCACTCTTTTCATGCCAGCAAGCATCGCTGAAGTCTGAGGTCTTTGATACCACAAACCAGCTGTTCTAACAGGGCATCGTCCAGCACAAGAAAGTCACAGTGCAGGGCCACTGTTCTGAGGGAAGCCATGTAGTCGCTCACAGATTCCCCTTCTCTCTGGGTCCTCTGCCTAAAAGCATAATGTCTGGTTATGCGCGAGGGAGTTGGAAAGTAATGATTTTTAAGTTTCTCCAAAAGAGTCTCCCAAAGCATTGAATGGATGGACTGAGGAGCTGAGAAAATATCCTCTTTTATGGCCACTGGACAAACCAGTGAAGTCGTTTGCCTCCAGGAAGCACTCGAACCACTCGAAGTAGGCGTCCCATATTTCAGTGGCCAGGCTGAATGCCGTGAATGCCGGTAGATTAGCCATCCTTAGAAGGACGGAACTGAGGAATTAACCTTGGAGTGACATCTTGTCGCCTGTGACTTGAGGCAGCTCTTATTAGTGACTTTGCTTTTCCTTTACCTCAGTCCTGATCCCACCCTCATTGCCAGTGTTCTGTAGGCAGAATGAGGAAGGCAGAAACTGAGGCAAGGCAGATTGAAGCTAACACAACCTTTATTAACAGTTTAACATGGTAAAATGTAAGACAAACCTCGAACCGGCAAACAGCAACATTTGACAGCTGACAGCCCTTATGTCAGTGTTCCAAGTATCATGCAGAATTTAATCAGAGTCCAAGGCAAAACTTTCCTTAAAGTTCCAATTTAATAAGTCAGACATCTTAGCACATCTGTGGAATCCCAATTCTGAAGAGCTTCCTGGGATTCCACCCAGTTGAAAGTTCATGATCTTATGCCCACACCCATAAATCCATCACATGGTCCAATCTTCTTCTTCCATGCTGGCATCTCCACCCCGCTTGTTACGGTCAGGTGACAAGGTGTGGAGACAAAAGATGACCTTGGGCTTCTAGAAAAGAATGACAACAACACATTCCACCATTCTACTTCTTTCTATTCCCCCCTCCCAACTACTACACTAATGAAACAGCACAATGAAATAAAATAAAGTATGGCAGGCCAAAGATCCTAAAAGGAACATAACTGCAGGCCTGACACCTTTTATACTAGAGCTGTCATACGCTGAACCAATAGAATGGCTGCATTCTCCCGCCAGCTGGCTGCTCGCATCTCAACCAATCAGGGGCCGGCAATGATAGTCAATGGCGTCGTAGCTTCGAGGACTTAACAAATGGTTCTTTCTAACATACTTACAGACCAGGATTAAGACAACCAAAATATTTGCAGAAGATTCAGTCTGAAGTTGGAATCGATATGCAGATATACAATTTCCATAGCAATTTTTAAAATTTTCTCTTTTTGACATCCCCTCAATATTTCTTAAATATTTTGTGTCATGGAGCTTCTACAGTAAATTGTACCCATGTGGAATGCTCCCATTTAATATACTATTAGCCCCAGGTTATTCAAATTCATTTTCTTTTACCATAAAGTTTTGTCCTCCCATTTTTTTCTCTCAGATGTCAATCCACAGAAAATGAAAAAAACTAAATTCCTGTGTGGCAGAATTATACTTTTCCATGGTTTGGATTCTCAGACTGCTGATTTTTCTCTCTGAGCTATATAATTTTGATGGGAAATATGCTTAGTTCTCAACAAAAACACAATAAAAATGTTCCTTTTGAAATATTTTGGTTATGTCACTGTATATTGGACAGGTTGAATGTACACATATGAATGTGTCCTCTACTATTTTGACCTATTTTGAATACCATCTTGACCATAAAGAAGGGAAAAGTGGAACACTTAAAATGATTCAGTTGGGTTTTGTTTAGCAAATTGCAACACTTGGGGATTATCATTCTTATTGTGAATATTCTTGTCAGAGTGTCTGATCTGCTGTAACATAAAAGACTTGACAGATTTCCTTTCTGTTCTTGTAAAGTAAAGATTTTGGATCCCAACTATACCTTCTAACAAATGGACAATGTAAGTATTTTACTCTAAGAAATGAACTTCCTACTCTTTTTTGTTTGATTGATTAATTTTGGTAGAACCTTCTACTCACTAGTCAACTGTATCTTTCCCCTCTATTCTGTTTTGTTCTTCCTCTCATCCCATTACTTTGTTTCCTTTCATGTTATTTATATGTGGCACAGACTTGTCAAGTAGCCATATGTTTTCTCAATATCAAACCAAGTTTCTACTTCTAATTTCTTATCAAGAAAACTTGAAAGTTCTTTATGGGTTTAAGTTCAAAGTTCTTGGGGTTGAGAGCAAAATTGTTTCCAGCCGCCTGTCCGAGGGGGGGGGAAATCCCCCTCCCCCCAGCCACGCTTCTCCAGCCAAGCCGAAAAAAGTTTAAACTGCTGGCAATTTTTCAAAGTCAATGAAGGGAATGAGAGGGAGTTGTCGCCTCACCGCACCACAGCCACATCCTTCTGCTTGTCTTTTCTTCCGTCAGCCTCACAGCGAAGACTCTGGAGCGTCCCCCATCATGCTCCCCGGTGCCTAGAGCGAAGCGCCCCCAGGCCGCCGCCGATCCAGGGGATCCCCCGCCGTGCCGCTCCTCTAGCAGGAGCCTCTACGGGGTGTCCTGTGCCCCCCAAGGAGTGGGGAGCCCACCGGGGAAGCGTGGGGTGAGCAAAACTTGCCCGTCGCAGTCAGCCGCCGGAACCGGAACTGAGATGAGGGAGGGGATGGAAGGGGTGCAGAAGGGGAACAAAGAACTTGACACCCAGCAGATGAAAATAGAATTTGAGAGAATGTCCTTTTACCTTAGATTTCAAAATGTGGTGGAGGCAGATGATGAAAACATAAGGGACATTATGACAAGTATCTTGGCTGAATACATCCAGAGAGAGAAACAACAGATGGGGTGGGAAATAGATTTGGTTTATAGAGTGAACTCAGCTTATGCTAGAACACATAACGTACACAGGGAGGTACACATTAAATTTCTTAGAAAAAGCACAAGAGATGAAATTCTGAGTGCACAAAGGGGGCAAGAATTGAAATATCAGGACAGGCAAATAACCATTCTGAAACAGATCCCCAAGAAAGTGAATGAAAAAAGAAAAAGCTATTCGCAGCTAGTGAAGAGACTATACCAGAAGGGGGTGTGGTTTAGATGGCTGATGCCTGAAGGTATGCTAGTATTCTGGGAGGACACAAGAGTTAGAATTAACACACCCATAGAGGCACAGGCCTTTATGGAAAAAAATAAAGCTCTCTTAGAAAAACCAGATGATCCCACACCAGATACACAGGACACGGGAGGGGCCGGAGCTCTGCCAGCGGGGGGAGATGGGGCGACACTGAGAAAGCTCAGATCACAAAAATGAATAAGATATCTGCTTGACATAAATTGACCGAAATTATTAATTGAACCTATATGCTGACTATTTGTTACTATTTTATAATGACTTCTTTGTAAATGTAAACTTTGAGTATGGAGGGAGGGCACCTACCGCACACTGCAACCGCCAAAATTTGTACCTTTCCATTACCTTTTTCCCTGTAAAATTAAAAAAAAAAACAATAAAACTTTGTTTAAAAAAAAAGAAAAGAAAACTTGAAAGTTCTTGATGCCCATCAGCGAGAGTTGAACTTCATGCCATCCCAATATCAGCTCTACCACTATGGACAGTAAGGAAGACAATTGTCCTCTTGATTAGCCCCTTATACATAAATGTTAATGAACATGTTTTATAGTATGTCAAGCACTTTGCAGCTATTTCTGTTTGAAGGAAATCTACACAATTTTAGATTAATTATGGGTTGCATTATCAGTTGATTTTATCCTGATACCCTGTATACTTTCTTTTAATATATTGTCAGATTCAGCTTAGATATACTCAATAGTTGGGTTCATTGAAACACGTACTATTACATTTGTCTATTAGTTTGATGGCTTATTTGACAGGGCTAAAGGTAAAAACAGGCCCCAAAAGGGGAGGAGTTGCAATCCATCTATTTAAAAAAATGTAAATTAAAGTTTTTATGTGATTGGATACAGACGAAGTATTTGATTGAAAGTAGCACATTCTGAATCTAGTGAGGTCAGAGAGGCAATTAAGGCATAACTATGAGGTAATGGGCTATATCAATAACAGGGGTTTTGAAAGGGTAGTGGCAATATTTTATGAATATACTTTCCTTCCAGAAAATTGTTGTGATGGTTTTTATCAGACTTTTTCTGTTCCCAGAATCTATGTTTGCCTCTTGGTACCTATCAACATTATTTGGTCTTCTCAATGTTTCTGATTGAGCTGACACTTTAGTTTTGCTAGAAAAACATATTTGAGCAGGGGATAGTTGCTTAATTTAATACCTTGTAGTGCTTTATTTTCCCTGAGAAGATATGTTGAAGTTAAGGGTCTTTACCTTGACACCCCTTCCTCAATCCCCTTCATTACTTAGAACAGTGTACAAGCAATAGTAGTTGTGTTATCTCTGCAGAAGATGGCAAGCATATCCATCTGCATTCCATTCTGTCTCAACAAAATGTTGTTTCTATTATGTGTTATAAGATTCAAAAGCAATATGAGGATTTCGCCTGTCCAGATTATATTTTAAAAAGTCAGTGGAAAAAAAATGGTAAGATTACAAATTTATGCTGCTCAGACATCCTGTTAAGAAACAAACAACATACATCACAAGAAGTGTTTTATGTGCAACTAGAAGTATTTGGATACTGCTGAGAGTTGCTCTTAATTTAATATCAATAAAATATAGTACTTGTGACAGTTGAGCTTTTGAAATCTCCAAACTCCATTCTCTGGAATGCATTAAATCCTTATTAAACTGCTTCAACATATACAAACATCCCTAAAGTGCATGCAAATGAAGTGACATCTGTAATTATTGTAGTAGTATGAAAGCAGGCTTAATGCTGATGAGAACAAATCAGACTCAATTTAAACCAAGCGTAGATGAGGTTTATTAAACAATTTTTGAAGATCACCTGATAGAATTTGGATTGCAGCATTTGACCCAAGACTGGGATAAGATTAGTTTTTTTTTCACTGCTAACTCATTCATAAACCTAGCTGCTAAAATTATAAGTACAACCTCTCCACCCCCACCTTTTTTTTAACATGGGGAAAGATTTCAACAGACACAAAGAAAAATTATTTGTAATGTATGATTATAACTGATCTATTATATTTTTAATAAATAGCAATAGCATTTAGTCTTATATAATGCTTCATGGTGTTTTACAGTCCTCTCTAAGGGATTTACAAAGTCAGCATATTGCCCCCAACAATCTGGGTACTCATTTTACCAACTTTGGAAGGCTGAGTCAACCTTGAGTCAGTGAGGATACTCTAACCACTGTGCCACCACGACTAATGGTCAGTCTAGTAAGTAAACCACAATATGGTTATGCTCTCCATGAAAACTGGAGTCCAAGATAGAATCTCCTGTAGCTAACTTTCTCCAGTTGACTCAAAATTAGTGCCTAGGTAAACAATTATCTTTATTGAAGTTTGTTGTAAATGCTTTTTTTCAAAAGCTTCTTTCATACATCTCCACTCTTCTATCTACACACAACTCCTAACAGGCAGGAAAAACTCATTCTTCCTATTGAAAGGTCATTCTCAAATATATTTAGTTGCATAATCTATTCTGAAATAAAGCCACTGCATCATTTTCATAGCTATTAAGTGGAGTTTACACTTATTTGGAGTCATTTTAAAGGGCCACCATCAGTGAGCTATTGGACAGCACTACTTGGTCTGTTATGTGGATGTTTGGGTGGTTTAAGGGCAGGGAATTTTTTGGTTTGTGGTGATGTATTTGGAGATTGTTATGTGTGTTGGGCCTGGTCTCTGGGTGTTACGTGAATTTGTTGTATGTGTAAACTGTGTATATATGTACAATGACAATAAAGTAAAGTATTTTAAGTAATTTTCTATATTCCCGAAGAGTATATGCAGAGAGCCGAGAGAGTTCACTGTGCCACAGACATCCGGGTGTGAGTCCCTTGTCGTGAGATGGGGCCCAGGGAGGCAGTTGGGCCTGCTGATAGTATACCTGGCTCCTCACTATACGTCAGCGGCCCTGCCTGAACTCCTCGAGCTGATCTCATCGGTGGCGGTTGAGACCCCCAAACTGTTAGTGATGGGGGATTTTAATCTGCCGTCGATGGGAGAAGCGTCTGAGGGGGTTCGGGAGTTCATGGCTTCCATGACAGCCATGGACCTGACCCAGTTAATTCAGGGCCCTACTCACGAGGGAGGCCACACGCTGGACCTTGTCTTTGTCTCTGGCCAATGGACGAGTGATCTGGGAATAGGGGATCTAGCTATTATTCCCCTGTCATGGTCGGATCACTCACTTCTCCGGCTTGACTTCCCTGGTGCTACCCCCCACCGCGAGGAGGCGGAACCGGAAGGCATTAGATGGTTCCGCCCCAAGCGCCTGATGGAACCAGATAGGTTCCAGACGGAGCTTGGGCCACCTCCTGTGGATCTGACCCGCCCTCGAGTAGAGGACCTGGTAGACGCATGGAACAGTGCGACTACCGGGGCCCTAGACCGGGTGGCGCCTTTGCGGCCTCTCCTGCGGCGACAAACCACCCTGGCCCCTTGGTTTACTGAGGAGCTAAGGGTGATGAAACGCCACAAGAGACGCCTAGAGAGTCGTTGGAGATCCTCCCGTTCCGAATTTGACCGAGCACAGGCACGAGCCTATTTGAGGACGTACCTTGTGGCACTAAGAGTGGCCAAACGTCAATATTGTGCCGCTCTTATTGCGTCCGCAGATAACCGCCCTGCCGCCCTGTTTCGGGTGACTCGCTCCCTCTTGTTTGAGAGACCGCGGGAAGCCCCTTTACAGGGCAGAGCAGAGGAGTTTGGGAAATATCTACAGGACAAAGTCGCTCAAATCCGGATGGGATGGGCCCCTTTCAGTGGTCCAGTAGAGACGCCCGTGGCGAGTCTTGAGGGACCGCTTTGGGAGGAGTTTGACTCGGTTGCCATCGAGGATTTGGACAGGTTGCGTGGACGTCTGCGACCCACCACATGTTTATTGGACCCGTGTCCCTCCTGGCTTGTACTGGCATCCTGGGAGGTTACGCGCGACTGGCTCCTGGGCCTAGTGAACGCTTCGTTGGGTGAGGGATCTCTACCGGCTGCCTTGAAAGAGGCGGTGGTGAGGCCCCTGCTCAAGAAGCCTTCCCTGGACCCAACGGACCTAGCCAATTATCGTCCTGTCTCCAACCTTCCTTTCTTAGCGAAGGCTGTAGAGAATGTGGTGGTACAGCAGTTCCCACGTCACCTGGAGGAAAATGATTATCTAGACCCGCGCCAGTCCGGCTTCCGACCCGGGCACAGCACGGAGACGGCCTTGGTCGCATTGGTTGATGATCTCTGGAGGGCCAGAGATAGGGGCTGTTCCTCTATCCTGGTCCTATTAGATCTCTCGGCGGCGTTCGATACCATCGACCATGGTATCCTGTTGCACCGGCTAGAGGGGCTGGGAGTCAGGGGCACCGTTTTACGGTGGTTTGGCTCCTACCTCTCTGACCGGACGCAACGTGTGTTGGCAGGGGAGCAGAGTTCGACCCGGAGGTCACTCACATGTGGAGTGCCACAGGGATTGGTGCTCTCGCCTCTCCTGTTCAACACATACATGAAACCGCTGGGCGAGATCATCCGTGGCTTTGGGGTGGGATATCATCTGTATGCTGATGATACTCAGCTATACATTTCCACCCCGAACCACCCCAATGAGGCCGTCGAAATGATGTCCCGGTGTTTGGAGGCCGTACGGGTCTGGATGGATGGCAACCGACTAAAACTCAACCCTTCCAAGACGGAGTGGCTGTGGCTTCCGGCCCCCCGGTTCAACCAGGTGCTTCCATCTCTGGCCATTGGGGGCGTGCAACTAGCCCCCATGGAACAGGTGCGCAATTTGGGCGTCCTCCTAGATGCCCGGCTGTCCATGGATGACCATATAACAGCCGTGGCTAGGGGGGCGTTCCATCAGGTCCGCCTGATGCGCCAATTGCGCCCCTTATTGGACCGGGATGCCCTACGCACAGTCACCCATGCGCTAGTGACGTCTCGCCTGGACTACTGCAATGCTCTCTACATGGGGCTTCCCTTGAGATGCACTCGGAGACTACAGTTGGTCCAGAACGCGGCCGCGCGGGTGATTATGGGGAGGTCTAGATACTCCCCTGTAACACCTCTCCTGCGCGAGCTGCACTGGCTTCCTGTGGTCTACCGAGTGCGTTTCAAGGTTTTGATTATGATCTTTAAAGCGCTTCATGGCATAGGACCTAGTTACATGCAGGATCGCATCCTGCCCCACACATCCCTACGACCAATTCGCTCACACAGAGAGGGACTTCTCCGGGTGCCGTCCGCCAAACAGTGTCGGGGGGCGACATCCAGGAGCAGAGCCTTCTCTGTGATGGGCCCAGCCCTGTGGAATGACCTCCCCCGTGACATCAGGATTATTTCCGATCTCCGCTCCTTCCGTGTACAGTTGAAGACCCACCTCTTTCAATCATCCGGCCTGGCTCAACCGTAATCTTTTCATATTCCTCCTGACTGTCTTTTTTAAATTTTAAATTTTTATTGTATATTGGATTTTTTATTAGACGGGGCATGTTAATGGTTTTAATTTGTCTTAATGTTTTAATCTATTACCTCCTCCGTGCATGTATGTCTTTGTATATATGTATGTTTATATATGTCTTAGTGTACGCCGCCCCGAGTCCTGCCCGGAAAGGGAGCGGCTAATAAATCCAAATTTATTATTATTATTATAGATTTGGAAAATAAAACCCTAACATTCCCCTCCTCCCCTTAAAAGCAACTGTGATTGCTGCAAGGAGATTGCTCTTTTCCATTCCAACTGGAAAACATGCAATTTATAGTTTATCATAGTTTATGACTAGTTATGTGCTTCTGCTTAAATGAATTCTAGGCTTACTGGATTTGTACTGACGAACAGAATCCTCCATATCCACCTAAAAATGTTGCTTTAACAACAACAAAATGTGGCAGAAAAACAGAACAACAGAGTTGGAAGGGACCTTGGAGTACTTCTAGTACAACCACTTGCTCAAGCTGGAAATCCTATACCATTTCATACAAATGTGTGTCCCATCTCTGCTTAAAAACTTCTAGTGTTGAAACACCTACAACTTTTGGAGGCAACCCATTCCACTGATTAATTGTTCTAATAGTTAGGAAATTGTTTCTTCATTCTAGGCTGCTTCCCTCCTTGATTAGTTTTTATCCATTGCTTCTTGTCTTGCCTTCTGGTCCTTTGGAAAATAGGTTGACTCCCTTTTCTTTGTGGCAGATCATCAAATACTGGAATACTGCTGTCAGGTCACCCCTAGTCCTTCTTTTCATTAGACAAGAAATACCCAATTCCTGAGACCATTCTTCTTATGTTTTAATCTCCAGTCTCCTAATCATCTTTGTTGCTCTTCTCTGCACTCGTTATAAGTCTCAACATGCTTTATGATACAAAAGCACTGTATCATAAAGTATGTTGACAGAAGTATTTTTGCTTTTGTATCATAAAGCACATACAGTTTTGGCAAAGCAATTTTTTTTGAGTCCAATGGCAATAGTTTAATCAGCCCATATTGTTTTATATATTCCATCTGTTTTCCTTTTATCACTATTTTAACCTGTTTTCCATAAAACATTGCTGTTGAGTCTTCAGCATTCGCTCCATAAGAGTTTCCTTTCCACTTGAGATGATTTTGATTTTGATTTATGTTACTCTTTTTCATTCCCAGTGATGGGGGAAATTAGCATAGTCAAGATAGATCTTTTCTCAGCATGAGCTACCTTCCTTTATAAATTCATAAACTCATAAATTATTATCCTGCCTGTCATTATGGACCTTTTTAATATCCTTGCATAAAATGTTGTACTTACTGGAAACAATTGGTATAAGTTGGATAAGAAAGCAATTCACCCCCCCCCCCCTTAGGTTTCAGTAGCCCTTTAATAATAACATATGTTAGTATGATATAGGGTCATTAGACTTGTAGACTGACTGTCATGATTCTAAATTAATCCACAAAAAGACAACTGCCTTTGATGTGCTTTCATTTTTGGGGGGAGGGGACTGTGGTTGTTTAATAAATCTGCAACAGAATAGCTAAGATCAAAAGAACCACAGCTTCCAAGAACCTGATAGCAATACACAGCAACATTTTCAAGTGATAATGCTGCATATGACAGAAATGTAAGTTATCTTTTAACATCAGCATAATTCTGTTAGGTGGCATGAATGGCATAACCCTTACCCAGAAATCATCAGTATTAGGAAAACAATTTTTCGTGAAAAAGAAAAATAATTATGTCATCAATCTGTTCCTGGAATAAATAATTTCATCCATTTTAGGAGATTGCAAGAGTAGATGCTTCCAAGGTAGAACACCTATATGAGAATAAATATAGTGTGGCAGATCTAATTGAGAGGCCATATATATATATATAGAGAGAGAAAAATGCTGATTGTCAAAGAATCTATAGAACTGAATTGCCTTTATCATACATACATACATACATACATACATACATACATACATACATACATTCACTAACTACTGTTGGTGTGTCTCAAAAGATCTGAAAAGCACATTAAGGTAGTTTGTTAAAATACATAGAAGTAGCTGATTTCAGTTTTCAAACCATTCCCTTAATATATGCTACCATTGCTATACTGGATCAAAATTTTGATGTCAGTTACCTGCTTAATGTATGTGATATAGATGTGAATAAGTTGTTCTTCTGTGCTATATTGCCAATATAGATACTTTGTGGAAAAATGTTTTTTGCTGACTTAGCTAAACCCGAATAGCACTTACAGAAACTACAATCAAGTCTACATTGGATTGCTGGAAGTGAAAAAAAAAAGCTTCCATATATGGGTAAGGCAAAGTCAATGCATTGTTGTAAGAATGCAAGTAAGCAATTTTATGAAGGCAGAACTATTTGACTCACAGAGATGGTGTTGGCTTCAAAAATGTATTAAAAAATCTGTAGATTCCTTTCATTTATTTTTGGTGTAGATAACATTGTTTTATCCTAGTTAATGTGTTCTTGAGATTTTTTACTTACATAAATGTTTTTGATGTACACATTATAAAAGTGCTATTGCTAACATTTGCAGTCCCCTGAATAAGAGACTGAGTTTGAAATTTTCTCATAAAATTAAACCATACTTCTTTCTTTTCCGTGATGCTTTGGTTCATGTCATTCTTTTCTCTTCACTTTCAGTGGAAAGTGAATTGATGTAATGTTTATGTAACTTCAATAAAAATGAAAAAACATTATATTAAAAATGGGAAAATATGGTAATGTACTTTATTTGGGGCAAAACAAAGAGGAAATATGATCGGAACAACTACCATTCGTTCAAGTGATTACACAAACTCACACAAAGTTTGGATGAAGGGATCATGTTGGCACTTTTCCCTTTTCCATTGGTAACTGTGTCACTGCATCAGCTATGCTGGAAATTATGGTAATTCCTTTGAGGTTAATTGTCAGGTCCCTATTGAAACTCTGTCATTCTGGTAAGGAGTGGGGGAGGCATCCTGGGCCTCATAGTCTGCATGTTTTTGCTGTAGCTATAGCTGCTTGGGAGCTTAAGGAAGGGAGAGTTCTCATCAACTGCATCAATTCCCTCTCAACTGGCTCCTGGTATCCAAGGCCACAGTGCCATGAGGATGAACTCTTCCTCAAATGAAGGAACGGACAAATGGATGACCAGACAAATGAACAGATAGACAGATGGATGAATAGACAAACACTAGCCACCCTCAGAGATTTCCTAAACACCTTTGTGTCTTGTTATTGGTTGATGATGGACATGGGATATCAGAATGTGTGTGAAAGGGAAAAAATAGCCTAGTGCTTCATGCCTGAAGCAACCTGACTCCACCTGACTTCTCACTATCTCTCAGTAAAAGTTCCTTTTGAAATGTAAATTGCTTCAAGAGTTTTACTTTCTTGGGAAAGTAGTTGAAACAGGTCCTTACACTATTTTTCTTTTTATATTGGTTTCTTCCAGTGTGTTGGCCATTGTGTTATTCTGTATTTACTGGCATAATTTGGTCCCTTATTGATTCTTCTTTTGTTGCTTGCTGTATTTTGGTACATATTACACTAATTCCTATAGTCTTATGACAGGATTGGCAATCTAAATGCATCTGCCATCTCTAGAGGTTTTTGCAAATAGGCAGGGATTTCAAGGTCTTTTGAAGATGGAGATGGGCAGCTGTATAAACTGAAATAAAATATAAAATAAAATATTCCCCTCTCTGTGCAAACCATACTAGAGTAGTAATGTAGAGCAAAGGACAATACATCATATTTAATGGCTGGGTTTTCCTGACAAATTTTAGAAGGTCCACACAGTATTCAATTCACTCAACATGTTAATCATGTTTAGTTTGGGTAGGGGTTGTTTGTTGGTTTTGGTAGCTCACTGTGATGGGCCAACTTAGCTATTAATGACTAGCTTGTTTGAATCCAGAAAAATGAGCATATTCAGTATCAAAGTCAAGCAGGCTAGGCAAATGCATTTATAGTATGATAAAGCTATTCTTGAACTACTGTGCTAGCATCAGCTGATGAAAGTCTGTGAATGGACTACTCTGAAGCTGAAAATCAAACAAGAACAGCATGAAATAGAGGTGTTAGATTTTATTGGTCTCTGATATCCAATATTCCAAACACAAGCATATGTATGTGCTTGCATTTTTATTACATTAGAAGCTGTTTGTATAAAGTGGGGATAAGCAACTTTATATGACATAGATCTAGTTACATCTCCAATGATTGCCAGCCATTAGCCAAACTATTCAGGAAACAACAAGGAGGCAACAAATTATAAGCCTGATTACAGTGGAGTAGGATTTTTCAACATGTCATTCATGAAGCCAAAGTTGTATTCATGATATTATTTACAACCCAATATCTAAACATATTTCTGTTATTTTTTACATAGTCAATTTTTTTAATGTAGTAAAACTGCTGAAGCTTTTTTTGGAGTGGAATACCAATAAAATAGCATTTTCTTACCCTATATATTTATATTTAATATTACTATTGTAAATCCCATCAGTTTAGTTCGGTGATAATTATATTTCTTCAGTTAATTTAGGTATGTAAATGTGCATCCAAAATGTATAGCTTACAGAAAGTATCCGGGTATACCTTTGCTTGTAATTGTCTTTTCTTTTCTTTTTCCTTTTGGGCAAATGGGAATAAAATTTTCAAGGTGTGCATAAAATATAAATGAATTGCAAGGCTGCTATAAATAATAGAATTCTCCAAGGCTTCCCAACAAATTGCCTACAAAGAGCAATTCTTTCCAACCAGTATACGGAAAATATATGCTTATCCCATGATATTTGCTCACTGGGTTGCTAAGTTATTGCTCCTTGTGAGGAGACCTCAGTCTCCAGTGGATTTAGAGTTCTGGAAATGAAGCAATCACCATCTTGCTATAATGTGGTTAGCACCTTCAAAAGGACACAGATTCACTTATTTCCTGTCCTTTTTTCAATAATTTTATTAAAGGTTATGTTATACAAATAAAGTAGAATAATACAATACAGAGTATTTTTAAATAATTTACACAAAATTAATATAATTAAAAATATATTTTTAAATCCAGAAAAAAATAGAAAACTATAAGGCCCTCCATCAAGCACAATCCACATTAACAATTTAGCACTATTTTTAAAAACACAACCAAAATCTCTTCACTCCATTCTTCATCACATTCTCTGCAAGCTCATCTTTAAAAATCTCATCTGTCCATATTGAAACATAATGTATCTGTATTATGTCCAATTTGAATCCTTTCTTTCTTTCTTTCTTTCTTTCTTTCTTTCTTTCTTTATTTATTTATTTATTTATTTATTTATTTATTTATTTATTTATTTATTTATTTATTTATATTTAAACTTTACTGTATTGTGATTAAATTGTTCTGATTGACAGAAGACTTGATTAATAAACCAGCATAGTCACCATCTATATCTTTTTTTTTAAACAAAATTTTATTGGTTTTTAAGAAAAATAGATAAGGAAAGGGGTAGTGGAATAAGTTACAAATTTTGGCAGTTACAATATGCAGGAGGTGGTCCCTCCCCCCGTAGTCATACATTTCATTTATTAATACATTAGATTATTACAAGTCAATGGTATTCTGTCAGCATATAGTCACCATCTATATCTTCATCTCCTCCTAACGTTAGAAGCAATGAGAATAACAAATGAATCATTGTTTATTTGATCATCTTTCTCACCCAAATTGAAAATGACTTTTTAAAAATTTAATTCTCTCTTTTTTTATTAAAAGAGTTTTGTACAAACAAATTTTCCCCCTTTTCACCCCCCCTCCACACAATATAAATCTCATACAAATGCTATACCCCCCCAACCCCCCCACAAAAATTCACATTCAAATATTATACCAAACACTTTACCCCCTCCTCTCCCCCCATCTTAAAATAGATTACTCATAACCCCTCTCCTCCCAACAAAAACTATATAAATTACTCTTAAATTAATAATAACACATTGATCATTTTCTAAGCTAATTTAACATCTATAACTCTTAATATAAATTTCTCCTAGCCTAACAATGTTTCATTAGTCCCATCTTCTAATTTATTCATACATATATATTGCCCCACCCTCCACCCTAACCCTCCCCCACCTCCCACACAAACCCACCCCCCTGACTTCCGCTGTATACCACTCTAACAATTCCAAACATCCCATATACTATTTACTCAGATCATCTATCGGTCTAAACATTCTTACCTAAAGGCTAGGTAATAACTCCTAGTCTGGTATTTATTCTGTATATAATCAATCCATTTTGCCCATTCCTGTGTGTAATCCTCCTGTTTCTGAGCTTTTAAGAAAGCTGAAATTTTTGCCATTTCAGCGAACCCCGCCACCTTCTGAATCCATTGATCAATTGTCGGCAAAAAATCTTTTTTCCAATGTTGCGCAATCAACAACCTAGCTGCTGTAACCATATACAAGGCCAATTTTGTTTCCCCTTTGGTAAAATCCTTAACTATACCCAATAAAAACATTTGTGGAGTGAATTGTATTCTTTTCTTAAATACATTCTGCATAACCCACCATATTTTTATCCAAAAAGCTTTAACCTTGTTACAAGTCCACCATACATGAAAAAAGGTAGCATCTAGACACCCGCATCTCCAACATTTTGGTTGAACATTTGGGTACATGCATGATAATTTTTTAGGATCTAAATACCATCTGTAAAACATTTTATAAAAATTCTCCCTTAAATTCTGTGACTGTGTAAATTTAACATTCTGAACCCATATTTTTTCCCACGTTTCCAACATAACCACTTCACCAAAATTCTGAGCCCATTTAATCATACAATCCTTAACCAATTCACTTTCTGAGTCTCTTTCTAACAGTACATTATATATTCTTTTAACTTGTTTTGGACCAGTCTCTTTTATCTGCTTAATCAGTTCCACTTCTTTATCCATAAAGCCGACCCTGCGATCTTCTTCCCATCTCTTCTGAAGCTGTATGTAATGTAACCAATTTAAAGTAATTCCTTCTTCCAACAGCTGTTCCAAAGTTTTTAACTTCCATTCGCCCCCATCAGCAATAAGCACATCTTTATATAAACACCCCCCGAGTGACTTAATATTCATAATCCCCATGGTGTCTGCAAGATCCAACCAAAGCGGTATTTTATAATCCCAATTGGGCCGGTGCTTCTTCCATATTCTCATCAAGGCACTACGGAGAACATGGTTGTTGAACACTTTATCCACCCTGTCTTCATAAAAAAGATATGCATGCCATCCCAGAACAAGATCATGGCCTTCTATATTGAGCAATTCCATTTTTGTTTTCCCGAACCAATCTGCTACATGCGTTAATACCGCAGCTTCATAATACAATCAAAGGTTTGGGAGTCTAAGGCCGCCTCTTTCACGTGTATCTTGCATAATCTTCATCTTTACTCTCGGTTTTTTCTCCTTCCAAACAAATTTATTTAATGTTGTTTGCCAATTTAACAAGGTTTTATCTGACTTGAGCACCGGAATCATCTGGAATAGAAAGATAAATCTAGGTAGAATGTTCATTTTAATTGCTGAGATCCTTCCAAGCAAAGACAATTGTAACTTTTTCCACGCTTCAAGATCTTTCTGTATCTTTTGCCACAACACTTCATAGTTATTTAAGAAAAGTTTTGTGTTTGATTCTGAAATTTGTATTCCTAAATATTTAACTTTAGAAACTATTTCAAAACCTGCTAAACTTACAAGTCTCTTTCTTTGAGTCTCTGTCATGTTTTTAACCATCATTTTCGTTTTGTTTTGATTTAGTCTAAACCCAGACACCATGCCAAATTCTATTATGATATTTTTCATCTGGATTATTGATTTCAAAGGATGTGAAAGGGTAACAACCAGATCATCGGCGAATGCTCTAGTTCTGTATTCCTTTTGCCTGATAGCTATGCCATCTAAGGATTTTGAGTCCCGAATTGCGTTCAACAAGACTTCCAAAGTTAAAATAAATAACAATGGGGATAATGGGCAACCTTGTCTTGTGCCTTTTTGTATCTCGAAAGTTGTTGACAAATTTCCATTAATAATAAGTTGTGCATTTTGTTGCTGATAAATTGCTCCAATCGCCTGCCGCAATCGTGGTCCCATATCCATCTTTTCCAAAGTCTTGGTTAGAAAGTTCCAATTCACTCGATCGAAGGCCTTCTCTGCATCCAAGAAAACCAGCACTGCAGAGATCTGCTTATTCTTATCAAGATAGTCAATTAAATCTATGAGTTGCCTTACATTCTCCTTCATATGTCTGCCTTCAATAAATCCTGCTTGATCATGATGAATAATCTCTTGAATAACCGGCATCAATCTGTTGGCTAATACTTTAGCAAATATTTTATAATCTGTGTTCAGAAGAGATATCGGCCTGTAATCCTCTGGTTTCTTAGGGCCCTCTTTATCTTTAGGTATCAATGAGATAAAAGCCGCTTTCCATGAGGGAGGTATTTTACCTCCTTGTTGTATATTACAAAATAGTTGTGTAAGATATTCAATCATTTCCAGTTGTAAAGTTTTATAATACATTGCAGTCAAACCATCAGTCCCTGGAGCCTTAGCTAATTTAAGTTGATTTATAACTAAAGTGATCTCATCAGCGGTTATAAGACGTTCCAAATTTGCCTTTTGAAGCACAGAAATTTTGGCAACCCTTTTTCCTTCCAAAAAATCATCTATTAACTTATTCTGTATATTATCCTGTACATATAGCTTAGTATAATAGTCCACAAATGATTTTTAATCAACTCTTGTTGATATACCATCTTCCCTCGAAACTCAATTTTATCAATAATTCTGTCATTCATATTCCTTCTCAAAGTATATGCTAACCATCTACCAGGTTTATTAGCGTTGGCAAAGGTGTTATGTTTAGCAAATTGCAAATTGGTTGCTGTTTGTTCTGCTATAAGCATCTGAAATTGATCTTTCAACAGCTTTAGCGCCATCTGGAGCGCCTGGTCATTCGGGTTTATTATAAGCAGCTGTTCTTTATGTTTTATTTCATCTTCCAATTCCATTCTCCTTTTCTGTCTAATTTGTTTGTGTTTAAAGTTCATATGTATCAGGACCCCACGCATATAAGCTTTACTTGCATCCCAAACTATTTCAATGGGAGTGCCCTTCTTCATATTAAAACTGAAAAATTCCTTCATGTGTTTTTTAAGTTCATCAACATTTTTTTCATATCTAAATAAATTTTCATTTACTCTCCAAGACCTTCTTGGCCTCATCCCTAATTCAATTTGTAACCACACCGGACTATGATCGCTAAGTGACCTGGCGAAAATCTTGGATTTCTTGGCTTTAGGAAGTAGATCCGGTGTTAACAAAAAGAAATCAATCCTTGAAAAGGATTTATGTCTATCTGAATAGAAAGAAAAATCCATCTCATTTAGATGTTGCGTCCTCCAGACATCTTTTAATTTCAAATCGTCTTGTAAATCAAAAAAAGCCTTTGGTAATTTGGTAGTGAATTTCGTCTTTGTACTCTTGTCTATCTTTGGAGAAATCACTCCATTCCAATCTCCCATTATTAGAATACTCTTAAAGTTCCAGTCTAAAATTTTTAAATGGAGCATCTTATAAAAACTTTCTTGGCATTGGTTAGGAGCATATATTCCTAGCACCAAAATGGAACCGAAGTCTGTATCAAATTGAATTGCTATATATCTACCAGCGTCATCTGCCTCTATAACTTTAGTTGAAAATCTTTTATTTATATATATCACCACACCATTTTTCTTTACCAAATCAGAGGCAGAATAAAATGTTCCCAGTTTTGAATTCACTAAGTACTTCTGGTCTTGCAGCCTAATATGAGTCTCTTGAAGGCAAACAACATCATTATTAAATTGCTTCAAATAATAAAATATTTTTTTCCTTTTTGGTGGGGAGTTCATTCCATTCACGTTCCAAGATAATAGCTTAAGCATCTTTAGATCTGGTCTGGAGCGCTGAAAGCATTTGCTGAAGATCTCTCTCCACAAGACCAATCTTCGGCCCTGCTCCTCCCATGGCTCCGGTTTGCTTCTTAGCTTCTTTCTTAGCACATTGTGTTTGAGGGTCGACGCGCTTGTGACATTTGTCTAGTCGTGGATCTGGTAATACGTTGTTCGACAGGTTTAAATATC